>NC_092808.1:87927041-88134541 GCF_040954645.1 Diabrotica undecimpunctata | reverse complement strand
AACGAAAGATAAATAATACATCATTATTTTTAATTTATCTAGATTTTTGCTGTGGATGTGTTTTAATAGGTAGCACACCTAATAATATGGCGAAATATAGTAATTGAATCATATTTTTGAACCTTATAAAGAGAATGTTGAAACAGTAAGAGATCACATCATAGGCTTACTGTTTAATAGCAAGTCGTTGCGGATGAAAGAAGTTTTCAGAACTACTGAAGAAGCTATAGAGCTACTTGCATTTATGCAATATGTTTCAGAAGTACATATAAATAATTTTATGTGATAAAAATCAGGTAAAATAAGGTACGAGTATAGGTACAGAAGTGCCCACAGATATATTGAATAGTTTCAGAAACAAAAAGTGTGAAATACTCTGAAGAGAACCCTAAAGTATAACTTCGGATAGTTGGAAAACTTGCGGAAACAAAAATACATAAAATTTGTTGATCCAAGATTTTACAGCAGTGCAATTACTTATAGAATTTATTTCAAAAGCTTTGAAAATTTTCATAGGGTTGCTTATTTTCTCCCGATAACTCCCGTTATCATTTAGCCCAAAAGATTTCAGGTCGAAGGAAAAAGATTTTACGATTCAAAACAAAAGGAAAGGCAGTTAAGATTTGGTTTCACGTATATTGCGTTTGTGTATCCGCTTATACGTATTTCACCCTAAAAGGGATCTTCGGAACGGATATTCACAAACGCTCTGAACGTGAAAACAATATTTCCTGTCATAGTAGAAGCAACACTAAAATGGCTTCGATTTGGTTTGGAAAATTAGTTTACGGTTTTATTTTACGATTCCTTTAGCAAAAACATTTGTGGAAAACAGTAGTTTCTGAAAATAAAAATAAGAGAGGATTCGATCAATACGAATCAATCAATTCGTAGGAAATACGAACCACTCTTTCCATAGACGAAATTATTGTGATACTATGGTGAAAAATGATTTCGTATAATTCTATTGATTTGAATTATAGGGTTTACAAATTGCACGCATTACAAAGAAAAGGATATAGATCTATAACGCAATTAGGAAAAAACTGACTGGCTCATTTCCAAGTTTCCAGGCGACGCCGACGCGTAGTCGATGAAATGCGCGTACTAAATTCCAGAGACGTGCGTCAGAAGGGTCTGTACCGTTCAGTTAAAAAAAATCGAATTTTGATGTGTCTGTTAAGCTGATTTCACACTTGGTTAATGTAATATAACTTGGTCATAACTGTTTACTTAATCATAACTCATAAACTAGAATAACGAATTCTTGTGTAACTAAGCTTAAATCTAGTAAGGAAACATTTAAAATGTCAAACGAGTGTCATTTTTTTCAATTTTTGCCTAGTTTAAACGCACATTTTACATCAAAGTGACGTTAGTAACCAGCAGAAGAACCAGAATAGGTTGATTAAAATTAAAAAATCAAAATAAAACAAATCTATTTTACAAAATGTAACAAAATAGAAATTATATAAAGAAGTTTTTTTTTGAATAAAATGGATTACGGTCTTGAGAAAGAAAATAAGGAAGTCTGGGTTAAAAATATCCATTTTATTTTCAATCTATTTTATATTAAATAATGATAAACAGTAACACAGTTAATATTTGGATGAATCCCTATTATTGTAAATACAACTTTGCAATCTTCTATTCATAGATACCACCAATCTCCTCATGTTATATTTAAGCAACTCTTCAGATGCCTACTCAATTGCTTCCTATAGTTCAGTTTCTTATACCCATTCTCGAACAATTCTACTCGAATGCACCGGGCAATTGTCATGTTGTAAGATGAAGTTGTTATTGGGTAATCTCTGGATCACTGATGGCAACATTATGTTCTCAAGAATATGTTTGTAATATAATCATGTTAATTTTTTTCTATATTAGAACAAACGTCCAGGCACTTATACTTCCACTTTAGCACTTATCCATCCATATACGTTGACCGAGAATCCTCCAATATTTCTTAAATGATGAGTATACCGTTCATCAAACATATGATTTCTCTACTAGACTAGGCGGGATCTGTAGAAATTCAGACCATAATGGACATTTTCCATAGGAAGCTATTTTTTTGCTGGAATCCCTTCAGGATGTGCCCAATATCGATAATCACGATATGCGCCAGTCGCAAACCCTGTGCTAAATTTTTTATTTAACAAAATCTGAAAACAATTTAAAATTTCTCATTTTTTTGTTCCTATTTTCGTTTATAATTCGGAAAATATTGATCCTAGAGAAAAAATTATACGAAGTTAAAAGTTTCGTTATTCAATTTTACACAATATTTCGTTAGCTAGAAATTAGAAATTTAATGTTTATTGTTGAAAAAATAGCAATAATTGGAAAAAAAAGTACAAAAAATGAAGTTAATCCTTTAAATGTTTTCGACTTTTTAAACTTGACTTACAAGCTCCATATTCCGCCTAGAAAAACTTTTTAATATGTTTAAAACGTGTGCTAAATTTTGTTAAGATCGGTCGGATAGGTTTTGCATAATAATTTTGCAATCCAGCCTACTGGAAAAAAATCGCAAATTTTCAAATTTATAGTAGGCCCTAAATAAGGCTCTCGTATAGTTGCAATTTTTTTTACATATAAAGGAAGGCTCAAACTTTCAAACGCTTTTTGTAAAATTCAAATCGGTTCACTAGGAGAGCCTAGAAATTTTTTTTAAATTTTAAACATTTTTTAGGCTTATAAACAAATTGAATAACTTTACGTGCTTTAAACATATCAATTTCAAAATTTATACACTTAATGAACATTAAAAGACGTTTCTTAAAAAAAAACGATACATTCGGCTTACTGGTTGCCGAGATATTGAAGGTCAAGGTCAGACCTGAAGATTCTTGTCCTTCCAAAAAAAGAAAAAGACTTTAAAAAAATTATTGAAGATTGAGTCAAAATAAAGTTTATTTATGAAAAAAAAAATTTTTTTTCGTTCGCCTTTGTTTTAACAATTTAAATTATTTATTAACAATTTATAAATATATATTTGTTTACTAAAAGTAACAATTTACTTCAATGTATAAATTGCAAGCTCAAAAAAAATTCATGAAGAAAAAATGCAATTACTTGTTTAACATACAATTGTTTATTGCAAATTTCCCAATTTTGCAATTAAACATGGTATTTGAAAATATGATATTTGAAATCCTTGTCGTCCGAGACATCGATTAAAAAAAAAAAGCAAAATTGGTTAACAAGAAGCCGAGATAATGCAATTTTTAGCGGGCGCTATGATTTTGAACTCGCCGATTCACATTTCTAGTGAATGTCCCCCACCACCACCTCTCATGCATTCCGAGCGACTTTTTACGCGAAAACAGTTTTTTATTTGTCTTTTTTATGGATGTTGCCATAAAGCGCATTACGTAAAGATTTTCATATAAAAAGTACTCGACAAGACGAGGGTATTTGTTTAAAAACGAGTCCTCTATCACTTATGGTTACACGGCAAATGTATGCCAACTTTGACCTTCAATATCTCGGCAACCAGTAAGCCGAATGTATCTTTTTTTTAAGAAGCGTCTTTTAATGTTCTTTAAGTGTATAAATTTTGAAATTGATATGTTTAAAGCTCGTAAAGTTATTCAATTTGTTTATAAGCCTAATATATATAAAAAATGTTTAAAACTTAAAAATTTTCTAGGCTCTCCTAGTAAATCGATTTGAATTTTACAAAAAACGTTTGAAAGTTTGAGCCTTCTTTTATGTGTACAAAAATTTGCAACTATCTATGGGCCTTATTTAGGGCCTACTATAAATTTGAAAATTTGCGATTTTTTTCCAGTAGGCTGGGTTGCAAAATTATTATGCAAAACCTATCCGACCGACCTTAACAAAATTTAGCACACGTTTTAAACATATTGTTACGTAAAAATATGAGTCATAGTTTTAACCTGTAACATGTTTTTATTCTAATATGTTGTAGAGTTTACGAGAGGCATCTATTTACCTGAACGACCTTTCAGAAAAAGGTCGAACCGATGCGAGGGAAATCCAGTTTGCCTTTACCGTTTCGCCGTCTACTCAAGAATGATTTGGACTTTTCGAGATAACGGCGATTTATGTATAAAAATAAAACATTTTTATATGGAAGGACAGTTAATTCTCAAGACCCGCGCTCGCGAATTTGTTACGTACGGATATAATAAATTATTGTCAGATAAGTAATATAAATAAAGAAATAAATTAAATCCGTAAGTGTTATAAATATTGAACCTTTTAATAAATTCACAACAATATTAAAAGGTTTTTCTAGGCGGAATATGGAGCTTGTAGGTCAAGTTTAGAAAGTCGAAAACATTTAAAGGATTAACTTCATTTTTTTGTACTTTTTTTTCCAATTATTGCTATTTTTTTCAACAATAAACATTAAATTTTCAATTTCTAGCTAACGAAATATTGTGTAAAATTGAATAACGAAACTTTTAACTTCTTATAATTTTTTCTCTAGGATCAATATTTTCCGAATTATAAACGAAAATAGGAGCAAAAAATGAGAAATTTTCAATTGTTTTCAGATTTTGTTAAATAAAAAATTTAGCACAGGGTTTGCGACTGGCGCATATCGTGATTATCGATATTTGGCACATCCTGAAGGGATTCCAGGAAAAAAATAGCTTCCTATGGAAAATGTCCAATCCAAAACAGATCCCGCCTAGACTATACCTATAAACTCTTATTTGACCATTACTATATTATTGAAATACTTTTTCATCGCAAAATGCAATGTTAGACCAAAAGTTATCTTCACGGTTTATGAATTCATTACAAAATGCAACTTGTCTCGACTCGTGATCCTCATTCAAAAAACTTTTCCTTGCAGCTACACAATTAGCTCAGTTCACATGCTTTAATTCTTCTACGTGTATTGTGAATGCTATCAGGAAACGCTAGCTTTTCGCTAGGTTTTCGAGCTGACATTTTTGACAAACACTTTGACATTTATCAAATCAGTACGAAACTGCGATTTAAGGTTATTACAATGTAAAAATGAAAGTGTAAACTATTCAATGACCGCAGATGTACATCTTCCATGCATGCAACCTGCAAGCTCAGGTTTTAGTGTTAACGACTACAAGAAACCGGGACGGACGACTGTAAGTGCCCGCCGAAGTACGGTGGGAGTACGGTTAAATTAAAAATTGAAAAAAACATGTTTAGTGGGACAAGAACTATCAATTGACTTATCACATGCCATATATTGTTATTTAAGATAAATGTCGATGACGTCACATATGACACTATTATGTTGATAGAGAAACAAATGAATTAAATCATAACGTGAAAAATAAGAAAAAAATGGACTTATACGGGCGCTTTTTATAAAATCTGAAGAATATATTATTAAGATATTATTAGGAGTACGCCATATTTTTTGTACAGACAGTACATAAAAATAATTCACAGGTAGATTGGCTCAGTCTTTCATAGAAATATTTATTATTTAAGTTTTATAGTCCGGAAAATAGTTGGAAGGAGGGGAGGGGGCAGACTTTATTGTATATTTTCTAATGTTTTGAAAATTAATAAAACTTCTTATTAGACTGACGATGACATTCAAGTAAGCAAATAACCGTGTGGTGTTCTTACTTCTTTAACAAAAGTTACAACACAAAATGATATTGTAAGAAAAGTGTTTTCTAGAGTGTCTTCAGCTTACCTTATCTAATAAACTCTGATGAAAACAGCAAACCATAGTGTAGTCGGAACAAAAACATAGAGGTAAATGATAGGGCATTCATAACTTCTAGAGTTTCTACAAATGTTTTCTAGAAATTGAAAATTTTATGGATGAAAAGAGATGGAAGCTTTATGCATATATAAAATACAAAAAAACATTGGTTTTAATATCGCCAGTATTCAACAATAGAATAAAAGCTTTTTGGGAGAAAATGATGTGAAAAAAAATATTGAAATTAGCTATCAGTAAGTATGTTTTTACTTGTAATACAAAGGGATGCTGTCGGTTAATAATTTCGTAATTATTTCAATACTTAAATTGGATATTAAAATAGAAACCAATCTTCGGGATTAATGAGATTATAAAATAGCCGTAATTTTCTTAAACTTCTGTAAATGACTTGTGGTATTTACGGTTGACATGTTAATAAAGTAATCAAGTAAATGATGATTCTAACTGGTCGTAATTATCAACTGTTTACAGTTCCTATAAATTAAGTTTTCTTTACCAATTACATGGTTTTGCAGGATGGAGAAATGGAATTATATAGACACAATGGCTCAATCAACGATAAATTCTCTCATTTTACGATGGGAGAACACTTAATTGAATCTAAAGCATTTTAGAAGATTTTGGATTTACCATTGGTTGGTGAATAAACAACGGAAACGAACATAATCCATAAATAAATCAACTGAAGATATTACAATGGAAAAACTAACAACTAAAGAGTATATAATTCGCCAGAGTGTGACCAAAGGTGTGTATTATTGCCAACATTATAAATAGCAAATGTTTTAGCGATTTCCAAAAAGTATTAGCCCGAGGATTTTTACCGTAAGATTCATTAGGATTCTCGTTGGTTTTATAGAAAGTTGCTTCATACGGATGGTCCACAAAAAGAAATACTTAAAAGCAGTCCTAAACGAGGAAAAAATACAAACAAGCAAACAGAAAAAGATACTTAGCCTCAACTGAATGATGATGAATCTCAATTGGACGATGAAAATGTGTTCCTCGAGTCTGATTACCAATAAATATGTTCCAGTCGTCAGATATTCGACCTCTAAAACTCATAAGAACAAGCTGAGTTTTGCTAGGAATGTCAAAATTTGGGATCCCAAAAAAGTTGAAAAAGAGTTTACCACTCCTGTAGGGGGTTTCAAACAAAAAATGTAGCTGAGATAATTTTAAGCGAGAATGTTAATTAGCACTTGTTGTGTGGAACGAACCGTTCTCTTAAAACAACGCTTGAAGCGATGGCGATTTTAAATGTTAGTTACGCGCGCGAAATCAATATTTTAAATAAAATATGTATCAACCCGACGGTAAAAATTCCATCTCTTGATCAGAGTGTCCTAACGACAATCATTAACGTGGGTTTTAAAGAAGAAGAATGCAGCTGCCAGCTTTCGTTTGCAATTTTAGCGTTTTCCCGCAAATTGCCGTTTTCGTTTGCCATTTTTTTATGATTCTCATGAGATCAATAAAATTTACCACTTCCATTGATCAGTCGCTGTGAAATTTCCATTTTTAGAGCCTAATCTTCAAAATGTATAACATAAAATTTAGATTTTGAGCTTTGGCAACAAATATGAGGCTTTCGAAATAAGCCTAAAAAACGCCGAACTTTCACATTACAAACGATCTGATGTCACGGGAAATGCTTCCACGAAGACGGCAGTAGGTAGTATGTGTTGCTGAAGTTGTGTAGTTTAAAAAAAACGTACTTGTGTATCCGAAAAGAAGGAGTTTTAAAATTTTTAAATCGTTTGTAATGTCAAAGTTTTTTAGGCATGTTTCAAAAGCCTCATATTTGTTGCCAACACTCGAAATTTTATGTTATAAACTTTGAAGGTTAGGCTCTAACAATGGAAATTTTACAGATACCGGTCAATGGAAGTAATACATTTTATTGATATCATGGGAATCGTAAAAAACGGAACAAATCACGCAAAGTTTATTTATTGAACAGATTTATAGAAACTAACTTCATTTTCGGCAAAATACAAAAATTGCATACGAAATCTGTGTTCTTCAGTCTTCATCTTTAAAACGCATTTTGATTTTTGTCGATAGGACACTCTGATCAAAAAATATAAAATTTTTATTGTCGAGTTGATAAAAATTTTAAATAAAAAAATTGAGTTCGTGGGCATAACTTACTTTGAAAATGGTAGGACGTTTCATTCAAACGTTGTTTCTAAGAAGGGTACATCTACATACAAAGTGTTACTAAACATTGTTGTTCAAAATTACCTCTCTACAATTCTTGTTTGAAATATTTTTTTCTGACTTTTGACGGGCAAGCCGGGGTAGGAGTGGTAAATTTTTTGCATTTTTTCTGGGGTCAGCAAAATTCAGCTTGTTCGTCTCGTTTTTAGAGATCAAATCTCTGATGACGACTATCAAAATAGTTATAAGAAAAGTTTAGCAACTAATTGTCCTAACTACTTAATCTATTAATAATCACTACTAGTACTAATACTTTAACATAATCCTTTCAAAGTAAAATAAAGCTTACATAATTACAGTAAAAATTATAAAAATAGATAATTTTATATTTACCATAAATAGTGTATTGTTGTTCACAGAATCTTACCTGTAAAACAAAAAATATATTGTGTTTATTACATGTATGAGATCATCTACATTCTATACATAAAAAAAAGAAAAAATCATTGGAAACTATTATTGTCAATTATATATTTCAGTAAATATTTACATTTCTGTCTGTACAGAATGGCTAAATTTACTCGTGTGAAATAAACGTCATGTAACATTGAATTTGAAGACTGTAGTTTAATGTTACATGATGTTTTTGTACATGAACACCACGCTAGTACTGTTCGCAGTATAGTTTCTAATTTTAAGAGAGAGAGAGATGTTCTTTAGCGCAGCTATTGCTTAAAATCAAAATAATCAGAATAATGCAGTAAGTGCAGAAATTAACAGACGGATATATCTGGCAAATAGAGCCTATTATGGATTAAAAAAATTTAACAACAAGCCTAGCTACAAAAACAACGAAACTAGTGATATACAGAACTCTTATCAAGCCCATCCTCACCTACGCGTCGGAAACATGGACGATGTCAAAGAGCGATGAAGAACGTTTAAGATGCTTTGAACGTAAAATACTACGGCATATCTATGGAGGAGTACATGAGGGTGGATTATGGCGTAGACGCTATAATTTCGAACTTTACCGCCTGTATGACAGACCTGATATTATTAGGTCCATCAAAATAGACCAACTGCGGTGGTTACGTCACATAGAGAGAATGAATGATATGGAGCCGCTAACACATATTTATAATCAAAGAATAGATGGAGTGAGAAGGAGAGGCAAACCCAGAGCACGATTTAAGGATCGGGTGGAGGAAAACTTGAGAATGTTGGGAGTACGAAACTGGAAAGCCAAGGAGAAACATAGGAGAGAATGGAGACTTTTCCTTGAGCAGGCCAAGACCTACCATGGGTTGTGGAGCCAATGATGATGATGATTGTTTAAAATATACCTGGACTCAAAATATGGCGATGTAAGTGTCAAATGGGAATAACTGTAGGTAATGACACAATAAACTTTCTTCTGTTCGCGGATGATCAAGTACTGATAGCTGCTGATATTGACGACTCAAGCTATATGCTAGGAAAACTGTTTAGGGAATACTAGAAATAAGATTTAAAAATAAAACTACACAAGACCAAATATATGGTAATTGGCGATGGAAACAAGCAAGATCTCGTTACAGAAAAATTTAATATTAAGCACTGCTCATCCTTCAAATACATACTGGGATGTAACATTAACCTCTGACAGAAAGAGTCAGCAAGACATTAGAAATAAGACAATTTAACTTTGAAATAAGTTTATTTTTGGCGTTTCAATTTTCACTTTGGAAAGGAAATCGTTCTCAAAATACAAAACATTATTGTTAATAAAAATAAACTTACTTTAAACTTAAATTGTGGCTTATTCCCATCAAAAATAGTGAAAAATATCTATTTACAAAACCATTGTTGAAAGCATATGTACATATGGGTCAACAATGTAAGAAGTTCGAAAAAAAAAATACAGATATCCCTAGAAATGAAGTACTGGAGACAAAGCGCCAAGAGTTTAAGGCAAGACCATGTCATAAAAAAATGGTGAAAACTAAAAGATACATCAATCTAGTTGGTATAATAGAAGAAATAGAAAAGAAAATACTGTTATGGTATGGCCATTCAGAACAAATGATTGACACTAGATGGTCAAAGAAATATGGAGTTGGGTCCCAGAAAAAAATAGGAAACGAGGTCAGTCAGCAATAAGTTGGAAAACAGATGTCGAAGAGGCAATGAAGGTGACTGGCAAAACCGAAAATTATGGAAGTTGAGAAACGAGGAACGGTTTAGGCCGTAAAAGAATTGCATAATATAAGTTATTTACAATATTTTTCTAAAAATTTTATTATAAATTATAAAATGTGGTCTTTATTTGATGACGTTTCGATTTACATAGCGAAAGTCTTTTTCATTTTTTTTTAACCCTTTTTTACTAAACATTTTTCACGTAAGTTAATCTTATTTCATTAGAATATGGCATTATATATTTTGAAGTATTATAGCTAAAAATAGTATTAAGTTTTTTTGGATATATTTCTGTTACGAATTTATTGTTCATTTAACAGAGGCAGAGAAACAGAGGAGATATCCACTGTTCTGTTTTCGAGCTGCCCTTTAATTTATGTCACATTGACAATGAGCCAATTAATTATGACTGCAGTTTTGAATTGTTATAATATAATCAAATTAGTTATAATCAAATTAGTTAATTTAATACAACTTGTGTTTTCTAGAACGGAATATTTTTTGAGGTAAATCATGTTACTCATAAAATTATAAGGGGAGTACTCATTATATCAACAATTCTTCAGTTTATGGCACGCTTGGGCCTAGACGTCGCGTCTTTGAAGATCTTGTCCAAAAGTTCATTGCGTGAAATTATTGATAGTCCAGTACACCCCGGTTTTTAACTCCCAATTCCATTAACACCCATCGATTTTCTTGAAATTTGAATAGAAAGGAGGGAATACCTAACAAGGTATTATACTCTATGCGGAAATGTGCTTTTATCCAGGGGGTGGAATCCACCGCATCTGGGGGAGGTAACATATAACCTCAAGAATCAATAGAAATATATATTCTAAGCAAAAAATGTTCTATAGAGTTTTTTCCACAAATCAATACTTTTAGACTTATTCATGATCGAAAATTGTAATTTTTCTTGTTTCCAATTGATTTTTACAAATTCAAAAAACATTTCATCGAAAAAACTGTAGAACGATCAAATTAATCTAGCTTTTAAAAAAACGAAGCCATTACTGTTTAATTTTTACTTTAAGCTTAATACAAATAGAGTTATAACTTACTGAAGTTAAAAATTATGTACGAAAACTTTTAAAAATTCAACATTATAATATAATAACAGGAAAACGGTCAATTTTACGGAAAAATTTATAGTGTCTTTTTTAAAGTACTTAAAAAAAGCCTTAAAATGAGATTTTGTAGAACTCTTGAGCATATGAACTAAGGAAGCTATAACGAAAATAAAGTTCATTTCTATTTTTTTTTTGTAAAAAAAAACAAACCCTTTCTATTTCTACCATAATAATTGTACATAAACGATATAGATTTAAAATTCACTTTATTTAAGCATCAGTAACGGGATCCAAAACAATTTAAAAATTTGAACAATTTCAAATGCATAATTTTAAGAAACAATATGTTAGGGAGAAAAAAATATTTATGACATTTTTAAAAACACCATCTTTTGTTATAAGTACAGAACTGTTTAAGATATATAAAATTTGCTATAAGAACATAATTATTTCTTTACAGAAAATTTTGTTGTTTTTAAATTGTTGTAGATTAAAAAACTGAGACATGGTTTTTAAAGTACGTATTAGCATGTGACTGGTGCTGTTTTAGAGCCCTTTATATGTTGCCCTTTTAAACTTAAAGGACTTAACAAATTATCAACTTTCATATGTATGTAAGTTATAAATAAAATGGTATTTTTTTGACAGCCTAGCTCGAAAAACCAAACAACCCGGTATGACTAGTTTATCCTAGTTTTGACTAAAGCCTTTAGGCCAACCCCGAAATAAATTCGATTTTCGGCCTTTGACTGAAGTGTTTCAGTCAAGCCTAGAAGTTCCTAACTTTTCAGTCAAACATCGAAAGAGCTGTTTTGAGCTTTGCCTAGCTAGACGATCCTAGCAGCCACTGACAGACTCAGTCAAGCTCTGTACTGTACTTGTTAAATGTTTAAACAGGTTTACACATATTCTCTTGAGGTGTTTCGATTCGATAAATTATTTCGTCAGTCATTTGGTGTTTTTACTTTGAGCTTGCGGGTATGTAAAATTAAAGATAAGTGTTCCAAACAGTGTTGGCACTGAAAACGTTACCGAAAAGGCGATTGTAGGTCTTCATGCTCAGGCTAATGTTATGAAACAATTAACTGAACAAAAAATTCTGCAAATTGCGATTGAAAAAACTGTAACCATACCTATTTCCAGCTTTGATCGAGCCAAAGGAGATGCTCGAAATGTATTGGGTATGATACAAGATAAAACAGTTAACGTTTTATACAGACTAGGGATGAAACACGGAACAATAAACACACTTTTTTCGAGGAATCAAATAAGATTGCAAAGAGAATTTTGTTAATTTCAAAGATGTGCCCGGTGCTCAACTGTCTCTAAAAGAAATCGATTTAAAAGATTTCAAATTTGAGGGACAAGGCTTTATAAAATGCTACTGCAATAAAAAATGCATTTCAAAATTGTGTAAACGTAAAAGTTGTAACGTATTGTGCAATTCTAAATGTCATAATGCCTCACCAGATTAGAATAAAGACAAATTTTTTATTACGACAATGACAAAAGGATGTTTTGTCAGGGGTTTGGCAGGTTAGACCCCGATGTCATGAAATTGAGTTTCCACGTTTGCCTGACCAACTTTAATTGTGGAAATCGTCATGCAAGATGAGTTGACTGAACAAAAAATTATTATACCAGAAGATGCCGACGTATTAGTTATTCTGACTGTCTTCCGACTGAAAAAAAATTTTTTCCTATAATTAGGCAAATAAAATGTCCTCTTTGGTATATTCATTGCAAAGCTTCGAAGTAGAGTGTCCAAGCAGTACAAGATTTATAGCTTTTTCGCATGCATTTTACTTAACTGGCTGTGATACAACGTCACAACTTAACAATGAAAGTAAAACGAAATCTTCTGAACTTTGGAAAAAAAGCTGAATTTAAAAAAACAGGCATATATTTTACAGTAGTACGTCTGAAGCAGAGAAAATGCTAAAAGCCGGCAGGTATTATTCAATCATTTTATACGGACCTGCTAAATATACACAAGTAAAAAATCGTAAACATTGAAGACTAGCAAGTATTTCTTGAACAAATCAGTCGTTGAGTAATTCTTTAAGGCAACCACTAAAACCAATACCAGTCTAAGTCAAATTATTATCTCTTGTTCCTACAGTGGATGCTCTAAATGAGCATATTAAAAGACGCTACTATCAGATTCTAGTTTGCCTTGCATCAGACTGCAACAAAGTCCGGCCCCACAAGAGGAGATGACGAAAATACCGATAGTGATGATTGATGATCAACCATAATTTATTTATTTATTAATTAAATTAAATTTAAATTAATTTTTTTTTATTAATTGACTTACATCTAGGTTTTGAGGGATGAAAATGTGTAAACAAATTATATAAATTTAACGCGGTAAAAAGATAATGGGTTTATATAAATGATGTATCAAATCGTATAAATATTTTTTGTTACAAGGGATGATCTTGAAGGGTTGACAATTTGGAGTTTCCAAAAATATTTCAGTGACACACAATAAAAATTGCCAATTTAATATAAATAAAGTATGTCAAATTCACTATTTTTTTCCAATGTTTAAATTAAGAAGGTAAAGTTTATAGTGGATAAAATAAATCAAAAAGGGTTGACAAAAATCATAAATAGTCTTTTACAGTATCATATACCTTTAATTCAAACCCTATAAATGCTTTTCAACTTATTACGTGCTTCAAGTTATATTGTTTTGTTGGGAATAATCACAATAGTCCAGTCGTCAGAGTTGACCCCTAAAAATCATACGAACATGCTGAATTTTGCAGAGAATATTAATTTTGGGACCCCAAAAAAGATGCAAAAAAGTTTACCACTTTAACGCTCGGGCTTTCCCATAAAATCCCCCTCGCAGGGGGGTAAAAACGCAAAATCAATTTACCAAGAATCTGTACACCGTCGAAAAAAATGTATAAAATAAAAAATGTAGCTGAGATAATTTTAAACAAAAATGTTAATAAGCATTTTTTGTGTAGAATGAACCGTTCTCTTAGAAATGACGCTTGAAGCGACCGTCGATTTTGCATGTCAGTTACGCGCGCGAAATCAATGTTCAATAAAATTCATATCAGCTGGACGGTAAAAATTCGATATCTTTTGATCCAAATGTCCTATCAACAAAAATCAAGATGCGTTTTAAAGGCAAAAAGTGCAGCTTTCGTATGTAGTTTTTTTATTTTTCGGATAATAAACTCAGTTTTTATAAGGGTGTTAAATAAATTACCGTGGCGCGATTCTTGCCATTTTTTATGATTCTCGTGAGATCAATAAAATTGATCACTTTCACTGACCAGTTATAGTAAACTTTTCATATTTAAAAATCAATCTTTAAAACCTTCAATTTTGAGTTCTGGTAACAAATATGAGCCATTTGAAATATGAATAAAAACGCAGAATTTAATGTTTTACATTACAAACGATCACACGTCACGGAGAATGCATTTAAGAAGACTGTGGTGGCTGTAGATTATTGCAGTAGTTTTGTTTTTTTTTTGAAAAAAGTACTAGTGTAATTAAAAAAAAGTTTTAAATGTTTCAGATCGTTTGTTGTGTAAAATATGAAAGTTTAAATCCAACGTTTTTAAGCATATTTTAAATGCGTCACATTTGTTGTTAAAAAGCTAAACTAAAATTTCATGCTATAGCTTTTAAAGGTTAGGCTCTAGTAATCAAAACTTCATAGTGGCCAGTCAATGAAAGGGATAGGTTGTATTGATCGCGTGAGAATCATTAAAAATGGCAAAAAATCGCGCCACGTTTATTTATTTAACACCTGTATAAAATCTGAGTTTATTTGCGGTAAAATACAAAAATTGCACACAAAAGCTAAACTCTTTACCTTTAAAACGCATTTTGATTTTTGTCAATAGGACACTTGAATCAAAAGATATCGAATTTTTACCGTTGAGCTGAAACAAAATTTTATTGAACATTGAGATCGCCCTCGTAACTGACATGCAAAATCGACGGTCGCTTCAAGCGTTGTTTCTAAGAGAACGGTTCATTCTACACAAAAAATGCTTATAAACATTTTTGTTTAAAATGATCTCAGCTACATTTTTTTTAAATATTTTTTTCTGCGGTGTACAGACTCTGTGTAAATCGATTTTTTTGCATTTTTAAGAGGAAGCCGGGGGTAAACGTGGTAAACTTTTTTGCATCTTTTTGGGATCCCAAAATTAATATTCTCGGCAGAATTCAGCTTGTTCGTATGATTTATAGAGGTTCAGTGGCATTTTCGTCTCTGACGGCTGGAGTACAATTTTACTTGAAAGTTAAGTTTATTTGAAGTTTTGATTTCCACTTCAAAAATTGTTCTCAAAATACAAAACATTACTAAATCTTTATATCTTTATAATTTTTCGAAAAATGCTTCCTTAAAATGATACGCCTAAAAAATTTTACTCGAAGCGATTCGGGAAATTGTTTTTTGTTATGTTATTTGTTAATAACAATGTCAGACCCACTTGAAAAAATTAAAAAGAAAATACATTTGAACTTATAACTATATATATATATATATATATATATATATATATATATATATATATATATTTTAAAAAAATAATTATATTCCGGTTCTAAGCATCTTTTGGGGGTAATCCGCACGTCTATATAGACAAGGAATATGTAAAGAAATAATTATAATGATACTACATTTTCTACATTATTAATTACAAAGAAAGATCATATCAAAAAATAACCGTTCTAAGCGAAAATAATATAATAGACAGAACAATCCCAACATTGTATTTTGTCCTCCCGCTAATGATCCTCAGTGATTGATGCGATTAGTAAATAAAAAAAAATGTAAACTATTTTGACGGTCATTTTTCTAAAACTCAAATCTGTTCCCTTGACACACACATTAGATTTCAGCCATCTTATAAATCACGAATTCACAAAAAATATTTTCTATTTTCTACAAAATATTACCTTAAAGTTATCGTAAAATCCAGAGCACAATTCGAATCACCTAAACCACTAAATCACAGCACTGTCAAATGGCGAATGAGTTTTTTTTCCTGTCGTCGAAAGCGAAAATTCAACTGAATAAAACTCGCTGGCTCGTATCTTCCCAGGCCCAGGCAAACTTTCTGTTTCGAATAGAATGAGTATCTATACCGTTTGTATACACAAAGCCTACTAAATAATTTATTTTTAATAAGTTATTACATTAGGTATAGAGAAACAAATGAAGGTGAGTGAATTTCCGCGAAGTGTTTAGCACGCGTTTGTGATGCCTCAGTGTCTGTGATTATGTAGACAGGTACGGATTGACTCATCAAGTCATGAGTAAAAACAAATGCAAGGTTACGTAATGCACAATAGGTGTAAAATAAAACACTGCTAATACAATTTGAATTGGAATAATATATACTTAATAATAAAAATGCTTTCAACAGTTGATTTGAAATGCAGCGAAAAAAATAATCGTGATACATAATGTAGAATGAGTCCAATTTAATAAATATCTATAATAGCAATGTAATATAAAAGTATAAGTTTTCCTTTATAATTTAATTTAATTTTATTTGATTTATAATTTTAATTTTTTAAGAAAACACTCCCTACTACATACATATGGCTTGGTCATATACAGGGTAGAAATAAATATTCTCATAATTGAGTATATGGGTCCCTTGAGGGTGGTGGTGAGCTATAGAATTATCCATACTAGAAAAGCCTTCTTGTGTCTGATATCTTATAGTTTTTGTTAAAACAAATCCGTTTGTACTGTATCCGCTTTGATGGGGCATATATTGTAAGCCTCGAAACCAGTAGCCTAATAATTCTACAACAATAAAAAAAAAACTACTTGAGATCGTTAGTATTGACTCATCTCCTATACATTAGTATGTATTCCGTTCTTTGGAACAAGCTTTGGAGCTATTAAAATTAAGCTGGGGAAAGTTGAGAAGTCTTAACTACTGACGGAGGTAAAAACATGAATTGCCAAAACAAAGGTGTTGTAAGCAGAAATTACCACACAGAAAGATTCAGGATCAGCGGCGCCCTTGATATTCCAAGTATTGTTCATCAAGGCGCGCTGTGCGCCAAGGTTTTACCTTGGAAAGGAATAATGGCCAAGGTCATATCTACTATCAATTTTATAAGAAAAAATTGGCCCACACATCGTCTGTTCTAAAAGTTCCTAGAAGATCTGGAAGCTGACTATGGTGACGTGGTTTATTACTGTGAAGTTAGTTGGCTCAGTCGAGTTGCCGTTCTAAAAGTTGTTTTGAACTGAGGAAAGAGATTTGAGCTTTTATGTAGACTAAAGAAATGTTAGTTGAAAAGTGGAACTTGGTTTTCTGACTGGTTTAACCGGGGAGCTATATCAGCTCATCAAACTCTTGTAGGGGAAAATAAGTTGATATGTGAAATGTATTCAGATGTAAAGCCATTTGAAATGAAACTGAAAATAGTTATCAAGCATATTGATGAAAGAAAACTCAATTATTTTCCCAACTGCAAGAAAGCTGTTGACGAAGTTGGCGAGAGTTTTGGATGACTAAAATGAAAAATGTGTTGATACAACTTCAAAATGTCTTTGAAAATAGATTTGCTGATTTTAAAAAGATCTTACTTGACATGGAGATTTGCCAAAACACTTTTGCAGTTTATATTGCTGTGGTACCACCAACCAGGAATTTAAGGAAAGCATGAACTTGTTATACTTCTACAAAGGTTTGGATTCTAACTTCAAGAAATTCAAAAAGTAGTACAAATTACTTCAAAATGAGAGTTACAATAAATACGGTTAAAAATGCAAATATTAGTTTGATCTAAAAAAATTGTGTTTTAAAAACGTTTGTAGCTCTTATATACGAAAAGATTGAAGTAGTTTCGGTTATTTGGATATGGATACAAATAATACAAGGGTAGATGCAATATTAATATATGAAATGGACTATAAACAAGTCACGATATAAAAACGAAAGGATTCATCATATAAATAAAGTTGATATTTTTTGATATGAAATTAATACGTTAAATAAAGATTTACATTTTAAAATCATTGTTACAATTAATTAATAAATATAATATAATTTTATAAGTCGACTAAAGCAAATATTACTGCGTTACTGAGAATAATTTGTATTGTTAAATTTTGCTACCAAGGTTAAACACGTCTCTGTATTCTTTCACTGGTCACATGATTTTCGTTTGTAGGTTAAAAATTACCAGGTAGCTATAAGTGTTGTATTATGAATATGGTGTCCTTTTTTGTGGCGCCTGGCAAGAAAGTTTTATTCGTGATTTATATATACTAAAGGAAATATTTTGTAATAATAAAAATTCTGAAAGAAATATGTATTGATTACAGTGCGTGGTACCTTAATTAAGCAATGGTTTAGGAAATAGTTGTATTTTTTATGTTTCAGTATCGAGTTAACAATAATGTATAAATTGTATAAATAATATTTATATAATCATGTCTATATATTTGTTTGCGTTCTACAATTTCGGGAACAAACTTTGGAATGAACATCAACAAACTGATATATTTGATTAATATATAAATTTAAACCTTAAATAAATTATGTGATACATTATTCCCGTTTTATGTACATGTAACCAAAATGAGTGTAGTTACAGTATACGACAGTCATCTTTACGATATATCTGGGTGTGTGATAAGAAGCGAGACGGTTAAATATTTTGCGAAATAAACATCGGATCGAAGTACCGAAAAGCAGGTGCTGAAAAAAAATCTATCGATTGTCACCAAACACGACCCTCACCCACACTCCCTAGAGCGGGGTGTGAGGCAACTTTGAAATCTTAATTGGGAACCTCCTTTTCTATTGCAGATTTGGATTCCATATGCAAAATCCAGTAACCTTTATTTGAGACATTTTTATGAATTGTTATTCTTATTCCCTAAGAAAATTATGGAAACGGTCTAATATCTCGAGAAATTCACTTCAATATCAAAAACTGAAAAATACGTACTGAATATTTTTCAAAAATCTATCGAATGACACCAAACATGACGCCCACTTTGGATGCAACTTTATAATCGTTAATAGGAACCCCCATTATTTATTGCAGATTTTGATTCTACAAAACATTCTTAAAAAACTGTATTCAGTATCTACCATAAAAATTAGTTTACAGACTTCTGTCCTGTATATGTTTCTCTGTGATTACAGCGTCATCTATCGCGAATCTAAAAAAAATTTCAAATATTTACTTTTTCACGTAAAATCCTACTTTGCAACAAAAAATGTGGTTTTTCATTTAAGAGGTTAAAGTTTACACCACTCCACCTCCAGAGGCCGGGAGTGCGGGTTCTGTTTGGTCCCATTCGATAGATTTTAAAAAAATATTAAATACTTAGTTGTTCATTTGGAAGTGAATTTTTCGAGATATTAGAAAGTTACTATTATTTTACCTAAGGTATTATGATAAATCGTATTTTTCTAATTATAGTAATCTATCAAGAATTTGACAAAATGTTTTTTATAGAGTTATTTATTTTTTTATGAGGAATTCGTGTGGGCGAGGGGGTCGCGTGTTTGGTGTCATTCAAAAATATTAAACACCTGTTTTTCTGATCTTCGATCCGACGTTCATTTCGTGAAATATTCGATCGTACCGCTTCTTTTCACATATCCGGTATATTAATAATACATGAACGGATGTTTTTTTTCTGCAAAGATCTTATGACAATGCCACTAGTATAATTATTTTATAAAATCATGCTACTTGGCGAATTTTAGAAATATATCTCAGTTTAACAATATTTTGTAAATTTCATATATTTTTTTATTTTCTTAGATTTTTAAATTCACATTGTAAAATTAAACTTAACTTTTATTGTCTAACATAATTATTAGACATTGCAGTATTCGCCTATTGGTACTGTATTCGCAAAATCTAAAACTGCATAAACAGTTTTTTCAGATGTGGGTGGCAGGTAGGCCATCTGCATTCGAAGAAATAACATTTATATTATGTACATTTTGCACAAAACCTTGTTTTCAACGAATAAGTCAATTATGTGGGTGAAACCTTTTTATATTTGAATTTTTATTAAAATAACCAAGGCTTGACAGAATATGTTCTTTGTTTGGAAGTGCCCCATTAAATGTAATTTATTACGTTGAATAAAAATGTAGGCACAAGGCAAATTGGAACGACAGTGAGTTTTTAATTATTCCCATAATACATACACAAGGCAACTTTATTAATAGAATATTTAATAAGCTACAGACCAGTACAGTGCTTAAAAAATCATTTTCAAATTAAATAATCTATTTAATTCAAATTAAATACATACTTAATGGAACTAACTGAAAAACTAAATGGTACCAGAAAACGTTGAAAATTTTAGCGAATAATATCATTTTCCTATAAAGTCAATATACTTGTAAAAAGTAGTATGTTATTAAGGTTTGTAGGTCTAGTCCTACATGTCATTTGTCGTCTGCAAGGACCAACTTTTCCTTCTTAGTTAAAGGATATCGCTCGTGTCTAAATCACTAGAATCACGATATCTATTAATACGCCTTAAAACTTCTTCATTTCTAACATGGTCAGTCCATGGAATTTTTTAATTTGGTGAAATATCCACATCTCAAAGTTTACGTAGAGATCCACATCTCTAAGTAACGAACTAATTTGACAACGTATCCAGACTTCCATATCAGGTAGTAGGATACTGTGTATATAGCATTTTATCATCCGGTATCGTAGAGTTAGCTAAAGATCTCAGATGGTCAAAAATTATCTCATTTTTAGAAATACGTTTCTGGCCTATGTTAGGAGTATTCTTTTTCGTGATAACCATTGTTTTTTTGTTTTCTATGCCTCAATTGTTGTAATTAAGGCCATATTTTTTACGCTGCCTCACTAACTTCTTCAGCAGAATTTGTAGTTCCTGCAATTAATACCGTATCGTCGACATATCGGATGTTATTAATAATTCTTCCGTTGACTTTAATACCTGATCCAGAGCTTGTGCAAAGATCTCCTCCGAGTATAGGATGAATAAAAATGGCGAGAGTATACAACCAACTCCTATTTAGATTTTAATGGTTTTTAGTGTCTTTGTTTTATTTAACAAATGCATTTTGGTTCCAATACAGTTTACGTATTATGTTTATATCACTGGAATCGATGTTCTCGTTTTGTAAACATTCTAGTTTATCGTGCTTGACTTAATCAAAACCCTTCTCATAATCTATGAAACAAATATGCATATTTTTGTTGATCGCGATATTTTTGCATGAACACAATGAAACTAAACAAAACCTCTCGAGTTCTCATACTGTTTCTGAAACCATATTGTTCTGGGCCCATATCATCTTCGCACTTTTTGTAAATTATGTTGTGAAATACTTTTAGAAATAACTATAACGTATTGGATACGCGACTTATAAATCGAGAGGCGTTACACTTTTTGGCGTTTTTAGAATTTTGGATTTAGGGAGAGGTACAAACTATAGTTTATTTTTATGAACGAGAGAGTAATTAGCATAATTTTAACTGGTAGCTCCGACCACTCCATGGGCGTGCTCAAGATTAATTGAAAAATTACTTTGAATAATTGTAAAAAATAAATGAATTATTTCAGTGTTATAAAGTGTTATGTGTATGTAAACAAAAGTGACCTCTTTTATCACACACTATATTAGAACTGACTGGCCTACATTAAAAAGGGTTTTAAAAATTCACATTTTTTTTAATTTTTAAAAATTACAAAAGAGAAAAAGAGTTTTTAAAACCGTCTAAGGCATGTTAAATAGATGAATAAAAATATTAATATAAAACTTACAGCTACTTGTTACAAATCCAAATCAGATTCAGAAGATGAACTTTCAGAACCAAGATTTATAATAATTGGCTCGATCATTTTATCAGTAATATTGTCCAGCTTCCACATTTTTTCCTCTTCTTTAATAGTGTGATTTACTGCCTTTTCCCAGTTTTCAGGTTTTACATTATTTACGGCCTCCAAAAACAACTGTTTAACATCATGAATTTTAAAAGTGGTATTTTTTCTTGAAACTTCACTCTTTATCTGTGCCCATACCAGTTCAATCGGGTTTAATTCACAATGATATGGTGGGGATCTAAGTACTGTCATTCCACGATTTTTGGCAATTTCATCAATTTCGTATTTTTTAAATTTTTCTTTATGAAGGGCATACAACGAATAAAGTTCCTTTCTTATAGATCCGGGATGGTACGTAATATTTTTGAACTCAGCCAATTCTGCAAGTCTTTTTTTAACCACTTGGTTGTGGGCAGTCCTTCTATAAGTCTGGAGTGATAACTTGCATTATCCATTACTATTACACAGTTCTTAGGAAGAAGATCTATCATTTGTTCGAACCATTCTTAAAAGACATCAGCGTTCATGTCTTCATGGTAGTCACCGGTACGAGTTGATTCAAAAGTTAATAAACCACCTTCAACAAAACCGTCTGAACTGCCAATGTGTACTATTATCAGCCTGCGTCCCTTTCCTGATGGTGGGTTTAAACCAGTAGATAAGTTCTTTACAAAAGCGTGCCTTTGACTTGTAACAGTTTCATCCTGCCAAAATTTATTTGGTGTATGACCCTCGTTGATCCATGTTTCATCAAGATAAAATATTTTTCTTTTTTGGTTTCTCATTTCCTTTATGGTTCTTAGAAAATGTCTTCTCCATATGACAATATCGCTTCTTTCTAATAAAATAGACTTTCTGGGATTCTTTTTCCAGCGGAAGCCTATTTCTTTTAAAAGTTTCCATAGCGTACTTCGACTCATTTCTGGGTATCCTTATCATCTCGAACTGAGACAAGAACTTTATCCAATGTTGGAAATTCTTGTGTAAAGAAGAATTCATGCACTTTCCGTCGAAGTCCTTCTTTAAAATGATATTCTATTTGAAATTTTGGTTTCCCTGGAGCATTACACGGCATTTGAAAACTACCACATTTCTCTTCTTTAATAACTCTGTAAATCGTAGATTTCCCAACACCAAGTGTACTGCTAACTAACTCAACGGTCTCATCAACACTTTCACATAAACGTTTGTCTGTAAATGATTTAAAACAATTAAATATTAATGTTTTTTCATTAACTGTTAGAGGACCAATTTTTCGGCGTTTACACGGCACTTCCAAATTTTCCATAACACTAGTATACACAATAAACTGCACCTTGCAACTGAAGTACCTACTTTTAGTGAACTGTTAAGAATTTTAAATACGCCACTTGGACCTTCCTATATACAAAATGGAAAAACCCACTATCACATTTTCTGTGGAATAAGTTTAGAAGGTAATTATCTAGTCAATTACTGTCGTAGATTCCTGGAATTAAAGAATTAGATGTTTGATTGTTGAAACCCTTACTTCGTGGAATGCACTCATTTCAGATAAAATAAAACGTTTTATTTTATCTAAAGAATTAAACTTTATTTTGCAAATAGGCAAAGAATTAAACTTTATTTTGCAAATAGATAAAATAAAACGTTTTATTTTATCTAAAGAATTAAACTTTATTTTGCAAATAGGTAGGTACTTATTAAACTTTTATTGGTCATATATAACCAATAAAATAAACATCTTACATTTCTTGCAAATTCATTAGTACCTGTTAACCTCCATCACTCCGACACTGGCAACCTTATTTAGGGATTAGTAACCCTCACAACTATTGTATTCTATTCTGCTCCAACCTTTATACCTGATGGTCATACTCAATTTAAAATTGTTTTCCTATATACTTCTGTAAACTTGTTGACAAATATCTGTTTTTCATTGAGTCACCCGTATCAACAGTTTAGGGATTTGCATACATAATTTATTGTTTTATTACTCTCTCATACATAAAAATACACTATAGATGTTAGCCACTCTTGTGGAATTTTGCATATATTATTATAAGCTTTGTATATATTATTGAACATCTAATAGACTAGAAATATATGGAATATAATATATTTAATATTTAGAAAAATAATATGAACATCTAATAGAAAAGAAAGAGAAAAGAAACAGTTAGATGAATGACAATATACTGCAACTAATGGAAGAAAGAAGAAAATGAAACAACAACAAAAGAATGTACAAACATATTCAGAGACAAATAAGAACCTAAATACGAAAGGCCAAAGAAAATTGGTTAAAAACACAATGTGAAGAGATATAGTGGTTGAAACAAAAACACGATACATTTAATATGCGTAAAAAGGTAAAACAAACAGCTGAAATTCAAAAATCTAACACAGCTAGCAAACTACAGATTAATAGGGAAACATGAAGAAATATGCATGTGGACCAAATATATACATAAACTCTTTGATGATAATAGGTCCGAACAACCTCCATCCTACATATGTAATGCCCAGTTACCAATCACATCAGATGAAGTGGAAAGTAAAGCACGACAAGCTGATAGAGATATTAACAAATATTGGAATAAATACCTGTGATCTAAGAGTTATTGGCCATCTTTACTTGAATCAAACATCGTGTATCCGTACAGATGCCGAAGAATCCAATGATATCAAAATGAAACGTAGGGTGCGACAGGGATGTATACTATAACCCCTGCTGTTCAACATATAATCTGAGGAAATATTTTAAGAAACAGTATAGTATGTTGAAGCCGGAATTCGAATTAACGAATAATGTACCAATAACATCAGATACGCGGACGACACGGTGGTATTCGCTCACAGTTATGAAGCCCTCTAGGAGGTAATCAATAGAATCACAGAAGTAACTCAGAGATATGAACTTTCACTAAACATAAAATGCAATGTAGAAGAAAAACTATGAGTTTTAATTCTGGTGGATATTAGGTTAATTATACTGCACTTTTTTCCAGAAAATATTCGTAGAGTCAATCTTTTACGAGCAGTAATTTACTCAGTTTACATGCAAAAGACCTTTGTCACCGACCATATCTCACTTTGTATTGTCTCTAGAATACCTTGTAAAAAATAAACCTATTTTTTGAGTTATTCATGAAAAATCGTTGAAAACGTGACTTTTTTTTATGAAAATTCGCCGTTTTCAACTACAAATAGCTTAAACAGTATTGTCTTTCTGAAAAAACTCTATAGAGCAAAAGTTTCTTAGAATTTAATCCTCATCGATTCCCATAATTATTTTGAAAAAAGAAATTGTTCATCCGAGAGAAGGGGTGGCAACAGTTCTGGGGCGGAAGCACACATCGGCGTGATATAGCTTTTGTTATTTGAGCAATTTCCTATCAACTCACCAAATTTCAAGTGAGTCAGTTCAGTCCGACAAAATTTGGAGGTGAATAGCCCGAGTGACAGAAGTAGCTGCCTAAATTGAAAAAAGAACTATTATAATATATGTAATAATGTACTAATCCAAGGTTCTTAAGTAGAAAAGCATATAATAAGTGAAAGAAGTCCTAATTATGAGGTGAAGAAAAATCATTGGACAAATCCATTTCGAATGAGAGTGAAACCAAAGTTTATATTTAGAAAGTATTTTGTTACAGAAAAAAAATCAGAGACAAGTTGATCTAACATCTTAAAAAAAGAGCTCAAGAACACTAAACTTTGAATTATTATAAATATATTATTGTAGGGAGATTAAATAAAACGAGCGGTTCGAATTTATATAAGTATATTTATTTATAAGTTTACAGTTCGGTAATAACTTATCAACTAAACTCACTCATAACATCGTTACATATATATACCAAAAAGTATTATTCTCGAATCTTCTGGGGTGGTCCCACCTCTAATTCGCCTACGTGACGTGTTGTTCTCTCTCGCACTCGATACATCGCGAATGTTCTTGATGACTTTTTCGAGACGCAACCGTTACATGGGCCATGCCGAAAGCATGTTCGTAACATTATATTATGAACCAAAATATTGAAGAAACAAACGATTGGTCCATTACTTTTCCCGGAAATGAACGGATCAAGCATAAATTTAATTAGCTATTTTACAATCTTCAACGAAAAATACAGTGAAAATGAAAAAAAAAAAAAAAACGAAATAAACAGAATCACATGCAATGGAAACAGCAAAAAAATCTACAAAAACTCTATACAGTAATATCAATAAACCTATTAATGGGACGGTTTCTAATTTTTATAGACTCAAGTAGACAGTTCCGAAACTTGAATTTTTGAGTGTATATCAACTGCATCCTGAAACAATAACTGAAAACATGAAAGTATTTAAAAGAGTGATATGATCAATGAATGATCCTGATATCAAATTGTTCTGTAAGAAAATAAAAGCTACACAGTATCAAGCAAGTTTTAAGGGTTCATATTCATTGGATTTTAGAAATGAGATTCTTAACAACTATCTGACCGGAAGGAACAATGGTCGATTTTAATGTTATAAATATAGATAGATGACATGATTAACAGTATGCCCAATATTATCAATCAATTGAAAATCGTTTCTGTTAACTCTCAATCGAGTATAAATAAAACAAACAGGATCGAATTGATGTTTACTTACAATCAAAAATTCTGATATGTATTTATCTAAATGCTGGTATAATGACAAAAATATAAATTTTTTGTATTATGTTAATTACCACTTATATTCTTATCATTATAGAAGTGAATATATTCATCGTGACCTACTAATATTGTTTAAAGATACTTTTAGATTTAATATTCCATTTAATTTTCCAATAATGCCTCTGAACATTTTAATTTTAAAGGTTATTTTATTAGTGTCAGTTACGAATCAAATCAATATTGCCTACTAAATACATATTATAGAACAATGGGAATGCTAAAAAGAATTAAACTCAGAAGACAAGAACATAAATTTAATATAAGAATGCTTAAAATAAAATAAAAACAAATAATATAAATGTAAACACGGAAAAACACTAACTGATATAAAAAAAATATTGAAACCAGTAAATGAAAGATTGGCTCAAAACAGGCAAGAGATTTAAAAATATTGGGTGACACGACAAAATACTACTAAGAATAGAGGAAATAAGAAAATATAAAGGAAAATATGTACAGATACAAAGAATAATTAAGGAAAAAATTCAAAGCAGCTAATAAAAGTAAAATGTAATGGCATGTCTCGCAAAACAGAAAACCAAAAAAGGTATATCGATGTAAGGCAACCGTATCTACGTATTTCTGACTATTGGTCGTTTTCAGTACGGTGCAGCCAAGTTAGAAAAGTAGCATGTTAACTAGCATGCTACTTATATAAATTAATAAGTGACCGGGATATGTACAAAAAATTAAAAACGTGGACACATAAACGACGTAACATTACTGAACGGAATATTACTGATATATTTACCCAATACATTAAGAAAGGTTACGGTTATGGAAGGAGTACTTTTGGAAACTGTTCCAAGACGAAAGTGAAATGTAAGAGACAAAAGAATTAAAGCCTTCAAAGTGACAGAAGATCATGATAGATGAAAAAAAAAATATGCTAGAATAATAGGATAACATAGAAGTATTGACAAACATGTTCAACAAGTCGGCGTTTATATCTATTTCAAAACAATCAGCAAAATCAAATCTCTCAGTATAGAACACTGAGCTTCATGAGTCACATTTTAAAAGTACTGCTTAAAGTGATAAATATGAGAATTTATAAAAAATTTATAAAAATAAGACCACAAAATATGAAACAAATATTCACAATAAATGGTAACGTGATAGAACAAGCAGAAAATTATCAAAACTCGGAAATTTTGACCAATGAAACAAATGATCATACTTCAGAAATATACAGACGGATAGAGATTGCTAGATCAGTATTTATACGAAATAATAATACACACCATTCAAGTATTTTCAATATTATATGGAGCTGAGGTATGGACGTTAAAAAAAATTGAATAAAGCAATTTTATTATTTATTTATTTATTACTTATATATTAAATAAATTATATTAAAATAATTCAATAAATTATTATGCTTGCTTCTAACGCCACCTGCTAACGTATTAACAAAGCATACGTTGTTTACTTCTGACAGACCTGCCAAATTCAGGTCAATCAATTCATTCAATTCAATTCAATTTAAAAATAATAATTGTATTTATTTATAATTATTTTAAAACGAGAAGGGTCATAAAAATTTAAACAGATGATTCAATATTGTTATTAATTGGACGACATTTCGGACATTGGATGACATTGATTTCGCCAGTCGTTTCTGGACGCTAAAGATACAAGAATGATAAATTAGAGGCTTTCGAAATGTAGGATTACAGAAGAATGCTTGGAATAAGCTGGGTGGACAGTGTTACAACCAACCGTGGTAATGTAAAGAATATGAAAACAAAAAGAAGTCCTAAACACTATGACAATTAGAAAGGACGAAGAAGCTGAGGGTAGAAGACGCGTTTCCTGACTAAAAAATCTATGAAAGTGACTCAACTGCAGTTCTACAGAACTGTTGAGCAGCGGCATCGAAGATTCAAATGGCTATGATGGTTGCTAACCAGATAGGAGACAGCATGTAACGAGTAAAAGTCTTTCTTTTCGTTTTTGTCCGGAATATTAATCTTTTATATTATTTGTAATTTCGGCATGTACCATACTACGAAAAAAAATTAACTAGAATTAGAAATAGAAAACTGACTTACCCGTAACAATATTTTAATAAATAATTCAAATCCAGTGGAAACTTTACATTACTCACTAGATTTATTTTAAAAACAAAAATTATCATTTTCCCACTGAATTCCAGTCAACCGCACTAAGTTCTGTACAATCAATTACGATCATTTTATTACTGAATCAAAATCCTCTTAGATTTCTCGGAATGATTCATTTCTCAGAACATTGTCTGTAATTTAAACAATTAAAGACTGTTATTAACACGTTCATAGCCAGGTTAATTGTTACATAATATGTACATATCCGAAAACTATTTTGACTGCTCAATGTAATTTTTAATTTTTGTTATATGTAACAAATAAGATCCTTAATCAAAGTAAAAGAATGTTAAAATCAAGCAAAATTAGTTAAAGCAAAGTAATACCAAAGAGGGGATGTGAGAAAGAAAAATGAATAAAATAACCAAACACACAACAAAGAAAGCTAAATTCTTAATCAAATGAGATTTATACTAGACAAAAGTTATAAAAAACCGAATAAAATGTTAGAAAAGGATATAAAAATGTACTAGAAGAAACACTCTAATAAATTCATTCGGCATTAGCCGGTTTGAGTCCACTGCTGAACATAGGCCTCCCGTAAATAATTCCATTGCATCCGATTTTGAGCACTTTTAATCCAGTTGTGCTGGATGCGCTTGATATCGTCTGACCACCTAGTTGGAGGCGTCCTCTATTACGATAAGCATCATGTCTAGGTCTCCATTCTAAAATTTTCTTGGTCCATCTTCCATCTCTGACTCTGGCAACATGTCCTGCCCAGTTCCATTTCAGCGTTATAATTCTTTTAATTGCGTCCAGAACACAAGTTTTTCTTCTATCTGTTTGATTTGAAACTCTGTATCTGAGGGATATATTCAACATTGACCTCTCCATTGCTCTCTGTGCCACTTGTATCTTATTGATTACTTTTTCGGTAAGAGACAATGTTTCTGCTCTATACGTTAGAATTTGAAGTATGCATTAATCAAAGACCTTCCTTTTTTAGCACATGGGAATATCTGATCTAAAGACTCCCCTCAGTTTTTCGTAAGCTGCCCATGTTAGAGATATTCTCCTGTTTAACTCTGTTGTTTGATTGTCTCTTCCTAATTTGAACTCGTGGACCAGAATCTTATATGTATATTGCACAAGTTTATAGTATAAACTTGTGCAATTTGCGCTCCATTAGTTGAAATGATGGACAGAATACAGGAATGAATTATTTGAAGACGATAGAAACAACTTAACTGAGATAATCAATGCAACTGGGCCAGACATATTGAAAGAAAAAGTGGAATAGGCAATAAGAAACGCTAAAAATGGAAAAGAAAATGGACCTGATGAAATTCCTACAGAACTGTTGAAGCTTTTGAATAATAAATCCGTAACCATAGTATTACATCTATTCAATACAATATACAGTACTGGTATAATACCTCAAGAATGGTTGCTGTCTACGTTTGTCACCATACCGAAAAAACTAAGGCAATGCAATGTTCAGATCATCGAACAATCTCCTTTTTGAGTCGTCTGCTTAAAATATTTCTTAGAGTCATCCACAACCGAATCTATCAAAAGTTATATATTGATATTAACGATAAACACATGGGATTCAGAAAAGGATTAGGTACAAGAGAAGCTCTCTTTACCTTAAACGTCCTAACACAGAGATGTCTAGATGTTAACCAAGAGGTACACGCATGCTTTATAGACTTTGAAAAGGCCTTTGACAAAGTACGCCACAATAAACTCAAAGAAATCCTGGAGGGTAAGAACAACGACACCAGAGACATACAAATAATATTAAATCTGTACTGGAATCAGCGAGCTAATATAAAAATAGGAGACCAAACATCGGACGAAATATAAATAAGTAGAGGAGTACGACAGCGTTGTATATTGTCACCGCTCTTGTTTAATATCTACAGTGAACACATATGCCAAGAAGTTCTCTCACATGCAAACGAAGGGATAATAGTCAATGGAGAAGTTATCAATAACATTCGATATATATGCTGACGATACTGTGATAATGGAAAGAACAGCGGAAGATCTACAACATCCAGTTGGATGTATGAATGAGATATATAATCACTACGGCATAAGGATGAACGTCAAAAAAACCAAATATATGACCTTCAGTAAGAATCCAATACATGACAATATTATCGCAATAAACGGTACCCAACTCGAAAAAGTAAGCGAATACAAATACTTGGGAACCCTCATCAATGAAATGGGTGACCAAAATCATGAGATAAAAAGACGTATTGAAATTGCCAGGTCTACCTTTATAAAAATGAAAAAATTATTTTGTAATCGTGATATTAGTATTCGTTCGTTAATATTCGTATATATAGTTTCCGGCACGTAGCGTTTTCACTCCAGCAATTGGGCTGCGCGTTCACATTTTCATACATAGAACGTTTCAGTTTGGTTCGGTGAAGATATGATCTCGCTTTTCTCGACAAAAATTATGTGCAATTGCTCTTCTTTTTAACGATGAAGAATGAAAAACTGTGTTAAAAAGAAGGTTTGAAGTACATCCAATGCTAAGAGAAAGGAAGAAAGAATGTGAATACTGGACTTTATACAGAGAATTAATTGATGACGATGAAAAATATTATGAATATTTTAGAATGAATAGGATTCAGCTTAAATATGTTTTAAATTTAATTTCACCTTCAGTTAAAAAACAAAATACTACATTTAACGAAGCCATACATATCAAACCAAAAAGTATTTTTAAAAAGAAGAGGTATCACTTCCGTACAAAAGTCCTAATTGTTTATCACTTCCGTGATTAATTGTCACAAAGCAATAAAAACACATGCATAAATGACAAAATAGCCTCGAAAATTAATTTTTTAAATACTCTGTATCAAAATCAAACAAATACCTAAATAAACAACGGCGGGAAAACGACGGAGATCTAATTCACATTATCCTTACCAACCGGTTACGACTCGTTACGTAGCCGTCGGCATCAGTAAAATATTGTTTTCAAATATACTGAAAGGAAACGTTAAGTGTCTGAAACGCTATGTTCCGGACAGTGTGCGTTGTTCATGTTTAAAACCATTTAAATTATATTTTTCGGAAACTAAACGCTATGTGCTGGAAACGCAACGTGCACGATAATATGCCACGACCTTTAAACAGAGTAAGGTTAAAAATCTTGAAAGCTTTGAGATGTGGTGCTACCGCCGTATACTAAAAATAAGTTGGGTGGATAAAAGTACAAATGAAGAGGTAATACGCAGAATAAATAACGATCCAGAAGTTATACTGAATATAAAAAAGAGAAAACTTGAATACTTAGGCCATCTGATGAGAGGACAAAAGTACACATTCCTACAAAATATAACGCAAGGAAAAATCCAAGGACGCAGAAATCCAGGCCGATGTCCTGGATGAGAAATTTAAGAGAGTGGTTTGGCTGTACCACTAACGAATTACTCAAAACAGCAGTAAATAAAATTAGAATCACCCTAATGATATCCAATCTCCGATAGGAGAGGCACTCAAAGGTGAAGAAATTGAAATGTTTTTGAAAAATACAAGGTTGGTCATATATTGTGTTTTGGAGAAAAGTTTATCTTAACACCAACTCGTGTACAAGAGCTCTGAAGGTCTTAAAGGAATTGGCAGACATGATATACCCGATCTGCAATAAGGACTATGTCACCTGCAAACCTCAAGTTGTCCAGAAACTCCCCATTTATGTTGACTCCAATATTTTAATTATTGTTTCTCACAGCACTCTGTAATAAAGCGGAGATGGTGTCTACTTGCGTAATACCCTTATCCAAGGAAAATGTATTTGTGTCGCCACAGTACATTCTCAGTGCAGCTGTTGCTATATTGTATATACTCTGAAGAAAAGTTGTGTACCTATGATCAATACTGCACTCCGTACGAGCTCTAAAGATGGAGCTTTGCTGGAGTAAAATACTTTCTGAAAGTCTACAAATATTAATATCGATGGCTCTATAACTTTCTCTATCAAGGATTTTATTACTTGTAATGGTCTAATGGTCATTCGTTCCAAAGTCATTACTAAATGCGGCTTGCTCTAGTGGTTGGTGAAAATCTAACTTAGGTTCCAATCTGTTGGTAATTATTCTCATAAAGAACACTCCCTGATAACTTGGTAAACGAAAAAATTGAAATTAAGAGAACCCACGAAAGTAGTAAGTTTAGTAAGTGCACTGATGTCCAAAATAACAAAAAAGAAATCCTTAAGTACTAGTTCAAACAAAGGAAAGAAAAGTAGTTGAAGAAGTAAGGATATCATAAAGAAGAAAGCAAGCGCTAAAGATATACAGACAGGAATATAAACAGGAATACAGACAATGGGTCCAAGACCTGCGCCCAGTTGCTAAAGGGCAGCTCTTAGCAAAAAAGGAGTAACAGAACAGGACAAATCGATACATAAACTCCAAAACCTCTCAACCGAAAATCTGGGCTTCTAGATGTAAGTTCTAAAAACTCTCAATTACGTTAAATAATTTATGTGAACTAAAATTCAGTAATTTTTAACTCAAATCGCATGGAAAAGTTGTGACCTAATGAAAAATAAAAAATATTCTTTGTCATCTACGGTCCATACCGTAAAATTTGGAGATTTTCAGTTAAAAGATTTTGGAGTTTAGGTATCGAAATCCCCAATAAACTAAAAAACGGTGTACAAAAACAAACGAAATGTTTAACAATGTTCAAATTATAGAGATAGCTTACTACTTAACTTAACCATAGAATGGAAATATGTAATAGAATATATTTTGAATGGAAAATGAGTTCCAGGAGATTATGTAAAATCTGTAACCAAAACAGATGTATAATGAAATAAAGCTACGGTAAGTCAGGTGTCGGAAAATTGATAAATTTTACGTCTTTTCAAACTTAATTAGTAGTTTAATAGGTGCGAGTATGAAGTTGGTTGATGCGCTTAAAAGAAACAGAGTACAAATTGCTTGCATTCAAGAGACGAGGTGGAAAAGGAGACGTAGTTACTAAAAGTAAAATGATATCTTTGGATAGTGAAATCAATCGGTATTACAGAATAATAGGAAATAGATGGAGATGCATGCAGTAGAGTTAGGATGGAATGGATGAGGTGGAGGGAAGCGAGTGGTGTGTTGTGTGACAGGTAGATTCCATCGAAACTGAAATGAGAATTCTATAAAACTGCCATCAGACCAGCTATGATGTAAGGAACTCAATTTAGGGCAGTTAAAAAGAAAAGAACAACAAATGCATGTGACTGAAATGGGAATGATTAGATGGATGAGTAGAATGACAAAAAAGGATAACATTAGGAATAAGCATATAAAAGGAAGTCTAGGGGGATGTAAAGATGATAGGGCATATAATTAAGATGGTTGGGGCATGTTTCACGTCGAGACGTTAATCATACAAAACAAAGAATTGCTGATTTGCAAGTTCTTGGAAATAATAGAAGAGGAAGACCTAACTTACGCAGGATATGTCGGTAAAGTGAATTGATATTGGTACGACAAAAGGTTAAAAGGAATTTTTAAATGTATTGTTTGTGATAATGGTATACAGCCAGCTACAGGAATTTAGTTTCCTTGTGGAAAAGAGAGAAACATATGGAGAATTGTAATTAAACAAGCCGACTCTACATACGGATAAAGGGCAAATGGAATGATGATGAATACATTAAGAATAAAATCAGTAAAGTTAAGGACAAATGATGGTCGGCTTCTCATTTTGCTATTTTGAGGTCGGAATATGATAAAATAGATTTAAAGCATTTCCTAGATTGTCAACGATATTTAACTATTTTTGGTCAATTATTTCTTTGAACATAGATCAAAATTATATAATTAATAATTAGTCAAAATATATAAGTCTTGATCTGACTTTCAGCCTCGAAATCGGTATAATAATACTCCTAAATCGGAATAATACTCCTAAATATAATATTTAGTATCCTAGCACCAATTACACGTTGTAATTGTAATAATTTTTAAAAAGATATGACATTGAGTACATTAAGTGTTGGGAAACTAGAATTCACAGTAGATATTTTATCAAAACAACGAATTACTTGACACGAAATAATAGAATATCTAATTATTGCTATTTATTTTATCAGATTATGTCAAGCAAACTAGAATTAGCTAGTTTATTTTATTATTAAAAATGTTTTTATACATAAACGTACGCTTATTATTATTTGTGTTAAATTACACCGTATATTATCAGAAAATTACTACGATTATACGATTGTAGGAAAATATAGCTTAATATTAAAATTTTCCAAGTTATTTGTTGAGAATTAAATGTGTCTTTTTAAAACAGTTTATTTTTACTCCCGGTAAATCTAATTTTTATTGGTTTGTTGTTTTTGTAAAATTTTAAAAGTTATATTTGGCTTACTGTAATTAAATATCGCACACGTACATATGAAATGGTTTTTCTATTGAAAGAACTAGATATATGTTCAGTTATCCGTTTATTGAAACTTCTTCCTGTCTGATCTATGTGCACTTTTGGGTATGTACCACAAGTATATACTCCCGAACTTCGGCTGCTATCATCTCTATATTTATTATTTTTAGTAATTATAGAGAATTGTAGGTTTTTAGAGCTGTGTTGTCGCGTTAAGAGATGTCATGAAATCATAACAAGCCAAAATTGAAGTTTAAAATAAGTTTATTGACGTTTCAATTTCCACTTTGGAAATCGTTCCCAAAATACAAAGATTGTATATGTATAACACAATTTTTTGGTTTCAATAAATTGCAAACAATTTATGTATACAAACTGTTTGCATACAAAAATATATAGTTTAATATTAATATTTTTCGGAGCAAACAGATCTTTCAGCTTCTGAATGAAATTTCAGCGAAACAATAAAATTGAATATATTTTGTGGAAGTTACAATCGGTGTTGTGTCTTATGTTATGCAGACCCACCCAAAAAAATCGTAATTAGAGCAAACCTTGCAATTCTTCTTCTTCTTACTCAGCTTTTGCCTTTTCAGGGGTCGCTGTTGCTTACTCTTCGTGCCACTCATTTCTGTCCATTGGGTCTTCTTCACTTAAACCTTTCTCTCTCAAGTCCTCTGCCACACAGTCATTCCATCTTCTTCTCGGTTTTTCTCTACCTCTTCTTTCATCAACTTCTAACAGCTCTATCCTTCGTCACACATAATTTTCATCCCTACGTCTGATATGACCAAACCCTTGCAGTCTTTGTTCTTGAATCTGTTTGAGACTGTAGTCACCCCGGCTCTTTCTCTAATCAAGTCGTTTCTGATCCTGTCCCTTCTAGGCTTACCCAACATCCACCTTAACATTTTCTTTTCAGCTACCACCATCTTCTTTTTCTGAATCTTCTTTACAGGTCACACTTCCTCGACGCACACCAACGCAGGTCTCACCACACTGTTGTATATCTTTCCTTTCAGCCCTTCCCCGATTTTGCGATCAAAAAGTGTACCGCTCATACACTTCCAGTGTTAAACCAAATAGCCTGTATCCTGGCAGAGCAGACCTTGGAATATGCCTTCCTTATTTTGGATGGTTAATCACTCCCATAAAAGGAATTTAAAATTAATATTACATAAAATAACTTGTGTATAAAATTATCTAATTTGTTTAAAATATAGTTTTAATGAAAATAATATTTGTTTATAAATGCCTAAAAGATGTTTAAGGTCTTTTCGGAAAGGAAAGATATTTGTCAACAATTTAATAACATTCGTAAACAAGGTCATTCAAGTTTAACCTCTTTTGAATGTATGCTGTCTATTTTAAGTATTTTCAAAAGTTCTGAAGAGCACGAAAATGAACTAAAATAAGAATCTAACTGCTTAAAAATCGAGAATTTCAGTGCTGTCATTGGTGTTTGTGCTAAAGCAATGAAAAAGGGCTACCCAAATGTTTTATGCTTATCTGGGAAAACATTATGGATGATAGTAGTGTTACGTAAAAATATGAGTCATAGTTTTAACCTTTAAACATGTTTTATTCACTAATAATTCTGTTTTATTGTAGAAATTTTGGCGAAGGATCTAGATTCAAATTATGGTGAATCATCCAACTAGATGCTTCTCGATTTTTCGATGCAAGACAATGCGATCTTTCGATGCTGTTCTAGTATATCAGGATTTCGTATATAAATACAACATTTTTATATGGAGGGCCAGTTAATTCTCAAGACCCGCGCTCGCGAATTTGTTACGTACGGATATAATGAATTATTGTCAGATAAGTTAATATAAATAAAGAAATAAATTAAATCCGTAAGTGTTATAAATATTGAACCTTTTAATAAATTCACAACAAATGGTGTCAGAAGTGAGATCGAACATAAATTAGACTTATAATAATAATACAAGTGGATATAAAATAAATTGTGAAAATGACGACGATTTATGAGCTGACAGTGACTAATTTAAGAAGACATCTAGAAGACAGAGAATTAGCTTCTACCGGAAAAAAGGCTGAGTTAGTCCAACGACTAAAGAACGCTTTGCTAGAAGAAGGTCTAGATCCAGAGACTTATATATTTGAAGATGCTGTCCTCTCGTCGATTTCGAAAGTTTCTTCTGATGTAGCCAAAGTTTCTGGTGATGTAGCCAAAGTTTCTGGTGATGTAGCCAAAGTTTCTGGTGACATCGCATCATTAGAGAACAAAGTTTCTGACGATATTTCGAAAGTTTCTTCTGATGTAGCCAAAGTTTCCGGCGACATCGCTTCGTTGGAAGACAAAGTTTCTAACGAGATTTCTTCGCTGGAAAGCAAAGTCTCTGCTAACATCTCTTCGGAAATCTCTAAAGTCACTTCTGAGATGTCTGCCCTGGACGATAGAATATCTTCGTTAAAAAACCAAGTTGCTGCCGATATGTTGGCCTTCGAAGAAAAGATATGGAAAGAGATGGAAAAGAAGCTGGAGGAAACAGGGACGGCAGAGAGAGGAAACAATCCAATTACAGTGGAGATAAAAGAAGACGAGACGAAATGTAAGTTAGAAACACGGCCGAAATTTGAAGGAAGTGGAGGTTCTGTCCATGTGAAAGTCCCAACTTTCGATGGAAAATCGTCATGGAACAACTACATGAAACAGTTCGAATCAGCCGCAAGAGCAAATGGATGGTCTGAAAAAGAAAAGGCGGTAAACCTGACTATCGCTCTTCGAGGAGATGCCTTAGATGTGCTTCAGACCATAGCCGTAGAGGAGACCGATGATTTCGAACAACTGAAGAAGAGGTTAAATATGCGATATGGCCACGAACATTTGGAGCATGTATATCAGTCGCAGCTTAAAAATCGTAGACAGAAGAAAGATCTTCAAGAATATGAGGTAGATATTGCCAGATTAGTACGATATGCTTATCCAACAGCTCCCGAAGACATGATGGAAAAATTGGCCGTTCAAACGTTTATTGATGGTCTTCGTGATCATGAAATGCAGAGAACACTACGATTAGCTCGTCACAAGACGCTGGTTGATGTCTTATCCGCTGCCCTCGAATACGAGTCAGCTACGCAGGCCTCTGGCGGGTACAGTAAAGTTAGGACTGTAAAAGAGGAAGGAGATGAAGATAAACTTGACCAGCTCGTTAATATGATGAAAAGCATGACATATAAGAAAACGAAGATCATCAGATGCTGGAATTGTGGCGAAATAGGACACGTACGAAGCTCCTGTAAGCACCCTAGGTACGACGCAAATCAAGAAACTCACCATCAGGAAAACTAGAACGGGTCAGCCGTAGGGGGGCAGCTTCGACCCAAAACTTTTCCAACGACCCTCTCATACTAATAGCTTCTTTGAAATGTCGTGAAGATAGTGTATATGTAGATGGAGACATAAATGGTAAAAAGCATACGTTGTTGGTGGATACCGGAGCGACCAGAACCATTATACGCCCGACAGTTATAAACAGCCGAAAGAAACTGTTACCAACGAGGTTACGACTTCGGACCGCTACAGGTGAAAATGCCAACATTCATGGAGAAATCCAGGTACAATTGGGAATTGGGGCAGAAAAGTTTGTCCATACTGTTATAGTTGCTGACATCGAAGAGGATGTTATATTAGGAATGGACGTAATGAATATGCATGGATTCCAATTGGATTTTAAGAATAAGGTAATCAAAGTTGGCAACGAGGAGGTATTTCTCCATCCACATAATGACAACACTGTGCAAGCAGCCATTACAGAAGATACAGTCGTGCCTGCGAGAAGCGAAACGATCATAGTAGCGCGACTACAGGGAATTGTAGACGAAGGGAGACCTGTTATGATGGAGCCTTGGAACCACGACGATGAGGTTGGCCGTGGAATCATAATTGGAAAGGAATTGGTGACTTCGGCTAAAGAAATTCCTGTGAGACTTATCAATGTCAACGACTACCCAGTGACCATCAAGAAAGAGACAAAGGTAGGAACTTGTGTACCTGTGACATCCATAATCCGTCAGGCGACAACATCTGATAATTCCAACGACAAATTCGACCAAATGGTTGCAGTTGCAGGACAGTCTCTAAATCAGATGGAGAAAAGGAAATTAAGGGAATTTCTTCGGCAGTATCGTGATATTCGACGGGAAGAACTACCGTTGTTAAGCATAAAATTGATACTGGTAATGCTAAGCCAATTCGTCAAACAGCTCGACGATTACCACAGGCAAAAAGAGAGGAAGCTGAAACGATTGTTCAGGAAATGAAGAAAGACGGGGTGATAGAACCTTCTACGAGCCCATGGGTCTCTCCGGTGGTCCTGGTTAAGAAGAAAGACGGAACGACGAGGTTCTGTGTGGATTACCGTTTGCTGAACAACGTTACCAAGAAGGATAGTTATCCTCTGCCTCGGATCGATGACACATTGGACACATTGGCTGGAAGTAAATTGTTTTCTACTTTGGATTTGAAGTCTGGATACTGGCAGGTAGAAATGGACCCAGTAGATAAAGAAAAGACAGCCTTCACCACAGGATCTGGATTGTGGCAATTCAACGTTATGCCATTTGGACTCTGTAATGCTCCTGCGACATTTGAGAGGCTTATGGAAAATGTGTTGAGAGGGTTATCTTGGAAAACATGCCTGGTTTATTTAGATGACATAATCGTCTTGGGGGAGACATTCGAAGATCATTTGAGGAATTTAGAAAATGTTTTTAATCGACTTAAAGCTGCCCAATTGATGCTAAACCCCAAGAAGTGCCAGCTATTTCAAGGTAAAGTCAATTATCTGGGTCATATAGTCAGTAAAGAAGGAGTGGCCGTGGATAAGGGAAAAATCGATTCTATTAAGGAATGGCCAAAACCAACTGACAAACATCAAGTGAGAAGTTTTCTTGGACTATGTACTTACTACCGGAGGTTTATTAAGAAGTTTGCAGATATCGCTAAGCCATTAACGCGACTTACAGAGGAAGCAAGAGAATACCGCTGGGATATAGACTGCCAAAATGCCTTTGAAACGTTGAAAAAGCATTTAATAACAGCACCAATTTTAGGGTATCCACTGCCAGAAGGAGAGTTCATCTTAGATACGGATGCAAGTAATGTGGGAATTGGAGGAGTGCTGTCTCAGATTCAAGGAGGACAGGAACGAGTCCTCGGATATTTTAGTAAAGTTCTTTCAAAACCTGAGCGGAATTATTGCGTCACGAGAAGAGAACTTCTGGCAGTAGTGAAATCAGTAGAGCACTTCTATCAATACCTCTATGGAAGGAAGTTTTTAATCCGAACCGACCATGCCGCCCTTAAGTGGTTGATGCAGTTTAAGAATCCAGAGGGTCAGATAGCCAGGTGGATCGAACGACTCCAAGAATACGATTTTAAGATTGAGCACCGGGCCGGAGTTAGCCACAGAAACGCTGATTCTCTTTCCAGAAGGCCATGCCCAGCAGAGTGTTCCCACTGCAACAAAACGGAATACAAGGAAGCAGCAGTGCTAAGAACGACGATTGTCAACGACGACTGGACGCCTACTAAGATAAGGGAAGAACAAGAGAGAGATCCAGTTATACAGAAAATCCGAAAATGGAAAGAGGAAAACCGTCGACCACCTTGGCAGGAAATATCAAACCTATGCTCAGTAGTTAAGACGTATTGGGCCCAGTGGGACTCATTTATCATCGAAGATGGCTTGCTCAAACGAGTCCTGGAAAATGATGACGGTTCAGAGAAAAGAAGACAGTTGGTGATCCCAAAGAGCAGAATAGCCGAAGTACTTCGTCAGTTACACGACAGTCCATCGGGAGGGCGTTTTGGTGTAAGGAAAACCCTTCAGCGAATTCGGGAACGGTTTTATTGGATGAACAGTTCCGACGAAGTAAAAGACTGGTGTAAGAAATGTACTATTTGTGCTACGAGTAACGGGCCTCACCGGAAAAGGAGAGCTCCTATGAGACAATATAATGTTGGAAGCCCGTTTGAAAGAATAGCTTTGGACATTGCAGGGCCATTTCCAGAAAGTGAAAATGGGGGCAAGTACATGTTGGTAGTAATGGATTACTTCACTAAGTGGGTCGAGATTTACGCACTTCCAGACCAGAAGGCCGCCACCGTTGCAGATAAGTTGATCCAAGAATATATCAGCCGATTTGGAGTGCCTTTGGAGATCCATAGTGACCAAGGCAGGAACTTCGAAAGCGATCTATTCCAAGGAATATGTGATAGACTAGGCATGAAGAAAACAAGAACTACCGCGTATCATCCGCAATCGGATGGTATGGTAGAACGAATGAATAGGACAGTTGGCAAGTATTTGACAAAGATGGTGTCCGATCATCAGCGAGACTGGGACCAATACCTTCCGTTCTTCACAATGGCCTACAGATCTGCTGTTAACGAATCAACAGGCCAGACACCAGCCAAAGTCCTATTCGGACGCGAAATGCGACTACCTTGTGATCTCGAGTTTGGATGTAAACCTGGAGAAGATGTAGCAGGTGAAGATTATGTGATCGAATTACGAAGAAGAATGGACGATGTACATGAGTTGGTCCGTTCCCACCTTCAGATCGCTAGCGACAGAATGAAGAAACGGTACGATACACAAGCCGAAAAGGGTTGCTTTAAGAAGAACGACAAAGTATGGCTGTATAATCCCAAGAAGCGAAAAGGTTGTTCTCCCAAATTGCAGCAGTTTTGGGAAGGTCCATACCTCATTATGGAGAAGATCAACGATGTCATCTACCGAATAAGCAAGATTCCGAGGGGAAAGCCGATGATAGTACACCATAACCGGTTGGCATCTTTCGAAGGTGACCACGACGTAGATGAAGAAGTGGAAGTAAACCAAGTCCAAGATGTGTCTGACCTCACGTTTGAGGAATTCATGGGTGCCTATGGAGGTACCGGTAAAGCGAGACATGGTGTTACCACTGAAGAAAAGCAAGATCTACTCGCGCTCCCCGATGACTACTCGCTGGCCCTTACCATCCCGGCCAGTATCAAAGACGCACCAGGGTTGGCATCCGTCTTTCGAAGGAAGTTTGGTCGAGTTGCAGAACTTCAATGCCAAGTGCCAGCTCCCGGTAAAACCTTGAAACTCCAAGATGCATCACGTTACCTTTTCTACCTGGTAACAAAAGACACTGCCCGTGACCAACCTACCTACCGAGATGTATGGGAAGCCTTACTTCAATTGAGAGGGCACGTACTAGAGTCCGACGTGCAAAAGTTAGCCATGCCAAAGTTGGAGTGCCGCCAATTAGATTGGAGGGTTATCCGAAATATGGTGGAGGAGATCTTTAAAGACACCGAAGTCCAGGTGTTAGTCTGTTGCAATCCGCATAGTTACTGGTGCGGAGAGAAAACCGTCCCTTGTCATTTTTATACAACTGGAAGTTGTAAAAGAGGGTCCAGTTGCCGATACCAGCATACCGTTCCAGTTCTAGTCCCAACAAGGTTCCAGGAGGAACCATCTTTTGAGAGGGGGGCAATGTTACGTAAAAATATGAGTCATAGTTTTAACCTTTAAACATGTTTTATTCACTAATAATTCTGTTTTATTGTAGAAATTTTGGCGAAGGATCTAGATTCAAATTATGGTGAATCATCCAACTAGATGCTTCTCGATTTTTCGATGCAAGACAATGCGATCTTTCGATGCTGTTCTAGTATATCAGGATTTCGTATATAAATACAACATTTTTATATGGAGGGCCAGTTAATTCTCAAGACCCGCGCTCGCGAATTTGTTACGTACGGATATAATAAATTATTGTCAGATAAGTTAATATAAATAAAGAAATAAATTAAATCCGTAAGTGTTATAAATATTGAACCTTTTAATAAATTCACAACAGTAGTAATAAAAATAAAAAATCTGTGTAAGTGTTGCCTTTACATAATTCCACTAATATTTAGTGCATAAAAGTTTACATACTGAAAACAGACAATTTGAAAATAACAATATTGGAAAAAGAATCATCAAGTGAACATGCATATTATATTCATATATACTAATTGCTGTATTTTATACCATTTTACTTATTTTCTCAAAAAAATGGTAAAAATATAGGCCTAATCCAACTTTATACTAACAATTTCAAGACAGAAATGTTACTTCATTCCGCGAGGTGGCTACACTACAACATGCCGTAGAAATAAGTGTACTATTATACAAACTCTATATTATTAAACACAAGTTTCCGGCTAATTCCATATAAAATATTAAAAAGTCATATGTTGTTCGTCGACCTACGGAAAGCCTACGACAGCGTTCCACTGAAGAAGCTGTGGCAATCAATGGAAAGCACGAATATTAATATAGAATTATTAAAAGCCGTCAAAGTGCTATACAACCAACCAATAACAAAGATAAAAGCAGGGACACAAATAACAACAGGATTTATAACATCAAAAATACCTACCAGTTTATTTAAAAAAAATACATCGAAAGTGCTTTAAAAAGATGGAAACAAAAATGCAGGAGAATGGGGATACCGCTCACCCCAACACTATGGTATATACGCTCAACTTTGCAGACGATCAAGTAATAATGGCTCAAGATTATGACGATTTAAACTATATGGCACGAAAATTAATTGAAGAGTATGATATATGTTGTCTAGAAGTAAATAAAAAGAAAACCGAATACCTGAGCATTGGAGTAGAAATAAAAGATCTCATATTAGACGATAACACTACGATAAAGAACTGCTGTGACTACAAATACCTAGGTATCACTATTTCACAAGATGGAACATTAGACAAAGCCATAAGAGAGAGAAATACGTCAGAGAGAAAAGCCATCACAATGTTAAACACCATTTTATGGGACCAATCCATCAGCAAAGAAAATAAAAAGAGGATATATGAGACTATAGTAAAAAGTATCACTTTATACAGCTGTGAGGCATGGCCACTGAATGAAAGAACACTGTCAACGCTGAAAGCGACGGAAATGGATTTTGGAGAAGAGCCGCAGGAAGATCTAGAAGAGAAAGGATTACCAACGAACGCATTAGAGAAATAATGGGAATTAAACGAACAATCACAGATGACCTAACAACAAAACAACTTATCTGGTTCGGACACATACAAAGAATGGACGAACAACGAATGCCAAAAGAAATACTAAAGTGGCAACCAGAAGGAAAGAGAAAACGAGGTAGACCGAGAAAAAGTTGGAGCGAAGGAATAAATAAAGAACTGACAGAGCCATAGAAAAAGATCTATGGAACAACCGGTCTAAGTGGCGATTGGAAGTCGGAAAACGGCGGAGAACGTTATAAACCGACAAGTAGTAGTAGTAGTAGTAGTATTATTGTCCAAGAAGTAACGATAGAAAAGACAGCCATATTTGTGTTTATTGTAAAAAAAATAAATATGTGTGCAGAACACCAATTTACTATTTGTGTAGATTGTAAATAATACAAGAATAAACTATTCAGTTCCCAACTTGTTTATTAATTTACTTTTGACATCTTAAAAAGTATTTGTCAAATATAAGTGCTTTTATATTTTGACTCACTCTGTGGATTAGTTTTGCTTATTGATATCTAACAATACATTTTTACAATTTTTTGACAAAAAATTTTAAAAAACATTTGTCTTTTATTTTAAAAAATATTTTCGGTTTGCCGGTGACCCCACCTTGTGAAAATCGTTCGACCAATTTCAGTTTGTGGTTCTAGCAGTCGGGTTATACTACAAAATGTAGGAGACGAGATCAAACAAACTATATGGAAATGTCAGAAATATCAAAAATTAAATAAAGGTGATAAATTACGAAAAAGCGTTAAAATATAATTTTTATTAAATATATATAATTATTTTGATTTACCTATAAAGATACATATCTCCGCTCGCTGACCATCACCTTGAGTCATTACACATATTATACCTAACATAGCTTTAATAGGAAAAGCCACAAGAGGTCCCATAAAATATAATTCTGGGAACTACAGATGCAACTTATATAATTTAAAATTGTTTTCGATGTTAAATTTTATACTATAATTCAGTGTGATTAGTACTAAGCAAAATAATTATTAAAGTTCCTTACCCTCAAATAATCACCTTATTAATTTAGTTTAATCTTAATCAACCTCGATGTTGCACGTTTTACGCGAATATGGATAAAACTTAAAATCCCGCTAAGGAAGCAATTTTATCGTTTTTCAACAGATAAAGAGAGCAGCACTGCACTGTTGATTATGATGTATTGATAAAAGAGCGCATTAGAGCTTCCAGGAAAATAAAAATAGACACTGACCTGACCTCTAACTAAAAAGCTATCAGGCGAAAGAGTTCCCTGAAAACCTTGACTTAAAACGAAGTTTAAAAAAATTCCATTGCTTTTCGTGATTATTGTGAATCCATTACATAAACGGTATCGGGCGTTCGTCTTGGAAGTCATTTTAGGCCAGTAAAAAGTTGGATTAGGAAAAATAAAATCAGATGAAATATTAAAGCAACACTGATCCCGAAAATAAAATATAACATGGTAAAAAATCATAAGTGCTGCAATAAAAAAGCCCTAAAATGATTATGATAACAGAAAATCGGAATTTAGATAGAATCCAAATCAAGCATAGTATGTAATAAAGGTCTTAGAGGCAACAGTTGCTAAAAGTTTAAAATCAACTTGGAAAAAAGCAAGAAAAAAAGTGGTGAAAAATAAAGACGTAGGAAAATATTTGTTTATTTCAAAAAATGTATCATAATTCTCTTTGTCTTCATTCCTACGCCGGGTCGACTTCCCTAATTACATCTCTCCGTAAGTTTCTATCTTGGGTTATACCAATATCCTCAAGATCCTGTCTAAGCGTCTCCTACAGGTGTTCTTTGGTCTTCCTCTCCTACTCGTTCCAGGAACCTGCAGATCAGCGATTCTTTGTATTGGGTGATTAAAATCTCGACATTTAATATTACCAAACCATCTTAACCTATGCCCTCTCATTTTGGCATCACTTGGTGCCACCAGTATCCTTTTCCTAATATACTAACTCTTAATTTTATCCTTTTCTATCACTCCACTCATTCATCTAAGCATTCTATGGTCTTAAGTTTTTTTTTTATAGAATTTTCCATCCAGCTTTAATGGAATTTTTCTGTCACACAACACACCACTTACATCCTTCCCCTAAATCCATCCAAATATCATTCTACTGCATGAATCTCCACCTATTTTCCCATTGCTTTGTAATACTGATCCTAGTTACGTAAAACCAATACTATTCACATTAATTTCACCATCCAAAGATATAATTTTATTTGCAGTAACTCTTTCTTTAAATGTACCTTCCAAATACTCTGTTTTGTCATTTTTGTAAATTTCCCTTGTTTTTGTAAACAGGTACTTATATACTGCTTTTACATTCGTCTGGCATTTGTCACACTTCCATAATACTATTAAGTAAACCTGTTTTTTGGTGGCCACTGTTATTACTATCACCGTTAACTCAACTGGTTTTCTGTCCAATTTTTGACACTCTTTTCTCGGATACATCTAATTTCTTTAAAATCGTTTGCTTTTTTTGCTTTATGTTTGACACACAATTGTTACTAAGAGCCTATTCCTACTAACCACTTTGAAGCCTATTCCATAGTCTGGATTTCTTGAACTATTAGGTGGATTACTATGTAGTGAATTGCTGAAAGAGAATCTGTACAGATTTCTACCATTTTATTGTCGTTAAGTGAAGTTTTCACAATTTGCAATATTCCATATATTTGGGCAGTAACAAGTTTATTGTACTAAAGTGGATATATAATAGCACAGTCAAAACTTTTTCCCTTTTGGATGCATCTGTGAAGAGGATCTTACGGAATTTGCATTGATAGATTATTTGACAGAAACGTTGTTTGAGAATAAGAGGTAATGTTTCATTCGTATTGAATTTGCATAATTTAGTTTTAAAAATTTGGGAGCTTAGATGTGCATGGAGGAGTGTGAGGGATATCGAAAGACGCGAGCATGAGTTCCTTTTTTATCATTCTCTTCCATGTGACTAGTGGTCTTCTATAGGTCAAAGTGTGACCTATCCACCTCCATTTCCGCTTTTATTTTGTAATTTCTATTTTTTTCTCGTTCGTTATTCGCCACAGTTCTTTGTGTGTGATTTCGTTTGGCCAAAATATTTTCAATATTATCCGTAGGCATCTGTTCACAAAAATATGCATTTTTTGAAAAAGTTTATTATATTTCCATGTATCGGCACCGTATATCAAGACTGATTTCCCATTTAAAAATTTGTATGTTATATGTCTTTTTCCGTGCCACCTGTTGCATTTACCTAGATAGCCGAATTAGTCTAGTTCTTCTATTTATTTGTCCTCCAGGTGTACAGGTCAGCTGTTATTTTTTTTGCTTGAGAGTATTTTTGTTTATTTTTAATCCAACAGTTTTAAAATCCAAATGTCTTTTAATGCGGTCGTTTTGTAATTGCCATGTCAGTTGTACTTCAAAATAGAAAGAGAAATTGCTGGTCATCTATAAAAACGCATACCTCTATTCAAAATTCATTTATATATTAAATCTTTCTTTGGGGCGAGTAATTACATTTCTATTTAATCTAAAACTACACACCACGTTTTATTTTTCAATGTATTATTCCCATATGCAGTTAGTATCTTTAATATAATTTTTTTAATAATTATTATATTCATTTTATCCTTGCCAATTTAGGCAGGGAGAGAAACTGAGCTAGATGAGGCCGAACAATTGGATGCCAAAGAAAGTTCTGAGCTTTATTGTTCTACATTGGCTGCCAACTTTCGGGAGTAGTTATATTATTACCCATTGGCACCCACCGTTTCTGATGGGTCTTTCGATGATTACACATTGACGCTTAACTTGGACCTTGATGGTTACAAAATTAATAAAAATTTCTTCATTTTTTCCGCTACCTCTTCCAAAATGATTTTAAATTTTATTATTATTCTTTCGTTCCGTTCAATGGGTATCTGTTCTTCCATCCAGTAGTATTTATCATATCCACTGACAGGGTTACGTGCGCCTTTATTAATTCTGCTGGTATTCCATCTACTCCCGATGCTTTGTCATATTTTTAAATAGTTTATTGCGTGCCTTATCTCATCTTTCGTAAATTTCTGTTTCTTTATGTTCAACACTTCATTCCTTTCTACTTCTTCTGCCAATACTTCTAATTCTTCTCCAGTTCCATGTCCTCCTCGTACAATTCTGCGAAAAATTGTATACATCTTTCTGCTACTTCTTTTTGTCCTGTAAGTATATCTCCTTCCTTCACATTTATTTTTGTTTTTTGTTTGCTTGACCTCCTTTCAGTCTTTTTATTATTTCGTACAGCGTCTTTGTTTCATGTATTTCAGCTGCCCTTTCTGCCTCTTCTGCGATTTGTTCTATGTGCAGCCTTTTATTCAATCGAGCTCGTTTTTTTTTCGTATTTTTCTCTTCGTCTTATCGGATTTGTTGTCCTGATTAGTTTTGTTTTTATTGTTCTTCTCTCTTCAATTTGTTTTAGTGTCCTGGATTATCCACGGCTTGTCAATGTTCCCTTTATATCCAAGTGTCTCTATTGCTGTGTTTATGTATGCCTTCTTATATATACCCCATATGTCCTCAACATTTAACTCTCCCGTACCGTCTCCCTTCGAAAGTTAGCAATCCAACAGTGGCTCTGAAGATCTCGATCGATGTTTTACCGTTGCCGAGCCACGGCATTTTATCATCTTCCTATTGACCTTTTCCCCCGAATTTTTCTTTCGATGATCAACCGAACTATTTCGCATCTACCTCCTCTCATTACATGCCCAATATACGTTAGTTAACGCTCTTTGATCGTTGGCGTTAGAAAACATTAAAACAATGGTGGAGCATGTGATTTAATATTAATTTTAAAGCGCTTTGAATATTAATTTACTTTATATAGGTATAATATTATATAAGTCATATTATAAGACAAACATTAATACATTTTTCAATTCAACTAATTATGTCGAATTTTGGAATATTTGGTTGAACAATGAACATATTGCATCTTTTGAGAATATTAAACTGTCCGTTAGATTTAAATGTTTGTTTTTAAATTTAATGAATTTTTAGATATACTGATTAAATTTTTATACAAATTTTTTTTTCTTCTCCACACCGTGGTAAAAGTGGTTTTCACACAGTTTATATAAATAGTAGTTTTGATTGATTGAGTTGCAAATGAAAAAAAATATTTATTTATATGTGTTTTTAAATAATATATGTAAAGTAAAAATAATTCGATGAAAATCAGAATGTGATATCGTATCGAAAAGTAAACTTTCAATGCTCATAATATATCTTTCGACACAAAATAAATTAATGTTATGATAGCGTAATCTTGCTCTTATTATTTTTATTGTCACGCTGACTCTACGTAAATTCTCTAATCTATTTCTCCTCTCACTAATCTTCAGCTCTAATAACGAGTTCTAATTTTTAATGGTTTCGTGTAATATTTTGCAAATTGTGGTTTATTCTCTAGTATATAACTGATAAAAAATATTAAACATTTAAATGGGGTTAAGCCAAAATTGATTGTAATGAAAATTACATTTACTATATTGTGCATACATAGTTATTCAATTTTTGATGTTCTAATATCTCCTGCACCTCCGTAAAAGGATCTGGTCGTGCTAGTGTTATGTATCAAGGTAAAACTTAGCTGAGTTAACGGACCGAAACTGACTCAATAATGTTTCCGATTTCCAATCTAGAACCATTAAGGATAACTAGACCATTCAATAGACACATCCCCGCATGTACACAATGAGCAGAGGAAGTAAGTGGTGCCATCATCAGTAACAAAATGTTTTTCTTAAATTAAACAAGATTTGTTCTAGTTAATGACATTAACATCCAGGGACTATAGAGAACTAGGACAACCTTGCTTTCGTTAAAAAAGTCTTCGCATATCAAGATGAAACTATATCATTTTGGAATATAAAATGTTTGGCTGTCGTCGTGTAAATTTTATTCTTGAGAAGATAGGAGGAAACACTGATTCAGCAATTATTTTGCTGAATTGGTAAAGCTTGGCCATAAAACAATATAATGAACTGAAACAAAATTAAAGTAAATATAAAGAATTATCAATCTAGAACATAAGAGATATGATTCTGATGAATAAAATTTAATAACAGTACTTGCAATATGAAATAATTTAAAAATCCTGGCCTACTAAACTAGTAAAAATAAATTTTACCAGGAATTTGCCGGGAGCGGCTAAGTTTGTAGATCGCGTGTCTTAAATAGTAAAAACACTCACAACTCGTAAAATGGAGTAATGAACTAATGAATAATTTACCCTGATTATTTATTGTAGGGGTTAATTTTATCTTTATGCCCCTGAAACTCGACTTGCATGTTGCGGGTATGTACACTAAGTAAATACGCAGAAAACCTTGTTCAATTTTCACTAGAAAGTCGTTATTTATCGAAATGTAGCTTTTACCTAGATTAGGGACCAAAGTGTACAAAGTTACGTATTTACGTCAATACTGAATGAAGTGGGAAGAAAGCTAAAGGGATTTTCGTTTGAAGTTTAACAAGTAGTTATTTAATATTAGACTAGTCATGTGTTGCTATGTTGGGTACAACCCAGTAATTAATTAATAAACGGAAATAAGCCTGAACGAAAATGATTTTTGAAAGTGGCACTAAAGGTACCTGGAACAAAAAGTAAAGGAACGTAGGTGTGAACGCAAAAGGACTACATTACAACACATCAAATTATAAACACATATTAAATAAAATGAAAAAGACAGTAAAGATTTGATTTCACGCACAAAGCGTCTATGTATCTGTTGATACGTATTTCGACTTAATAAGTCTCATCAGAACAGTTATTCATAGGCGTTCTCAACGTGAAAAATAAATCTTTTCTGTCTTAAGAAGCAACAGTAAAATAGCTTCATTTTATTCGGATCTACTCTATATGACTACAAGAAACAAATTCGTTAAGGATTTCTGCTTAGTTGATAGACATGTCGTGGAATGCAAATTTTAGATTCCCCATGTCTCTATTAACATCTTTATCAACGTCTGTTATACCTTGCAATTTTTAGAAGGTTCAGATTAAAGCAGAAATCTGAATTTGTTTCGAAACTATTTTACCGATTTTTTACATATTAAATATTATTGTATTGCAGTAAGTACTTACTACAAAGTAATAGTCATACGTTGTTTACTTCTGACAGACTTGTCAAATTCAAACGAAATATTAAATTAATAATAAAATATAAATAGATATCATTTTATAGTAAATTCATAGGAAATCCAAATAATATTTGCAATATACTGAACAATTTAAGTAAATTGTCTGTAAAACTCTGTCTGTAAATTGCTGAACTCACCCAGCCTTTATTTATCACGTTCACTGCTGGACATATGCCTTCTTCAAACTCCTTCATTCTTTGCGATTTTGTGCTCTTTGTTGCCAATTTTTCGTGATACACCTGATGTCGTCAGCCTAACGTGTAAGTGGTCTTCCTCTACTACGTTTGTCTGCTCTTGGCCTCCAACGTGTAATTTTGCTCGTCCATCTTGAGTCATGCATTCTCGCTACATGGCCTGCCCAAGTCCATTTTAGTTCCGCTATGCGTTCCACAACATCAGCAATACTCGTTCGCAGATCTTCGTTTCTTATTCGGTCCCGCAACGTCACTGCCAGCATAGACCGTTCCATTCGTCTCTGTGCCACTCTCAATTTCGAAGCCGTAGTCTTGGTTAGAGTCATAGTTTCTGCACCATAGGTCATGACCAGTAATAAGCATTGGTCAAATACTTTTTTTTTGAGGCTAATTAGTATGTTGGCCCTAAGTGTGTTTCGCAGTTTTCCAAAGGCTGCCCACGCTAAAGTAATTCGTCTTTGGATTTCGCATGTTTGGTTATATCTGCTGATTCTTATTTCGTGACCCAAATGCGTATATTTCTCCACCAGTTCTACCAGTTTGTTTTGAATAGTTAAATGGTTATTGGGAACCATGTTTGTCATAAACTTAGTTTTGGACAAGTTCATTCTGAGGCCCACCTTCGAACATGCAAAGTCCAAGTCATTTAACATATCTGTGGCTTTTCAAAAAATTTCTGTGATAAGGATAATGTCATCTGCGAAACGGGGAGGGTTAAGTTCTTCGCCGTCTATTGTTACTCCTCTGTGATCCCAATTGACCTTCTTAAAGGCATACTCTAATGCCGTTATGAATAATTTCAGTGACAATGTATCTAATTGCCTTATCCCACGTTTTATTTTTATTGGTCGGGTTTTATCGTGTATCTTAACAGTCATAGTGGCATTTTTGTAAATATTGTAAATAAGTTCACTATACCTATGGTCAATCCTGCTGTCATTCATTGCTTCTATAAGACTGTCTATTTCGATCGTGTCGAAAGCTTTATGAAAATCTATGAAAGTGAGAACAAGAGGTTTGTTGTATTCTATAGATTTTTCAATGAGCGTCTTTACTGTATATAGGTGATCATTGGTACCATAATTTGATCGGAATCCTGCCTGCTCTCTCGGTTGGTAGAAATCTAATTTTTTCCCCAATCTTGATGTCACTAACCTAAAATTGTATATGTAGTTCAACAGGCTAATAGGTCTATAATTCTCTAGATCCGTTCTATCTCCTTTTTTTATGTAAAAGGATGGTTATAGCATTGTTCCATTCTTTGGAAACCTCTCTTTGCTGCAAACATAGATTAAACAGTTTCTGTGGGGTATTAACAAACAAATGTACTATTACAAATTAATAGTACTTAATTAACAGAACTATTCCTTCGGTAACTCTGGCGAGAAAATAATGGACTTTTCCTCATTGGTGCAAATAATTATTAAAATTTAAATGGTTGCAATAAACAATCAAAAACAATTTATAGGTTTAGGTAAAACTAGGTAAAACTTACCGCTGGGTCTAATTACCAGGGTTTGCACTACAAAACAACGAACGAAATCAATTTAATATGCGTGCATGGGTTCCCGTGCCGGGTTGCGTCTTTTCTTTTCAACGACTCGTGCTCTTCTCTGCTTGGCGATATGTATTTCCGAGCCCTCAGCGGTACTATTAGGATCGGATGAATACAGGGGAGGAAAAATGTAATGATTAATTTATACAACCATATTTGAATTTAAACATTCTCCCCCCTTTAAAGGCCATAAGGTCTTTAAAAAACAAAACGAATTCTAAAATTTTAAATACTATCATTACTTAAACAACTAAAACGATAATTAATACAAACAATTCCTATACAAATCTTAAACAAATATTCAAAGCTTAAACTACAATAAAAAAATTAAAATTAAAATGGTGGTTTCGTCGCGGTTATATTGACAAAAGCCGAACAAAACAAAATTAATAAAAACGTTGTAAAGCGGCCAAAAAAGCTTCCGAGGTCAAATCACTAGCTAATTCAAGATTTAAAGCCTTTGTAGCGCAACATACAAATAGACACAAATAGGGCTTTTGAGTTCTAACTCCCCTGTAACGAGACATGGTTATCGAAAACGGTCCACCATAATCTAACCCACAAATCGAAAAGGGTTTAATGACACCGAGACGAAATCTAGGCAAATTACCCATAGGGGGTTGTAAGTTTGTAGGAGATTGTTTCCAACATCTAAAACATTTGGACAATACCAAATTAACGGCTTGTTTAGAAGACATTATCCAAAACCTTTGACTAACCAAAAACTGAGTACTCTTAAATCCAGCATGTAAATACTTCTCATGATAATGACGAACTAGAAGAGTAGTAAGACGAGATTTTTTTGGTAACAAAAACGGGTGTTTTGCTTCATACGATAACGAAGACTGAGATAGACGACCACCTACTCTTAAACACTGAGTACTATCATCTAAAAATACTCCCAACTTACGAAATGGTTTTGGAAACGAATTTGATTGAAGATGTTCTTCAAAATACTTTTCTTGTGTAAATCTGACAAGAATAATCAACGAGTCTTCTAATTCTACGAAAGTCAAGGGTCCTGACCGTTTCGACCTTTTATAACGAGAGTTGTGCGCGAATCGCAACATAAAAGCCAAAATTCTTTGGATCGAGGTAAAAGACGATTTATTTTTCAGCAAACAAGACAGAAAATGTTCCTCACGAGTGGAAACAAACACTAAAGCTTTCTTTATCTCTTCCAAAGAGGATTTTTCCTGCAATGAGGGAGGAACCTCTGGAAAAATTAATGGAATATTATACAAAAACGAAGGACCTGTTAACCAGTCTAATTTTGATAGAAAAGCGGCCGGTAGCATGCCTCGCGAAGGCGCATCGGCTGCATTATTTCGAGATTCGATATAATGCCAAGAATAATTTTGACTATGGGACTGGATATACGAAATGCGACTTGCGACGAAAGTTTTGAATCTCGAGTGGGAGCTTTTAATCCAGTGCAATACGATTTGAGAATCTAGCCAAGCATATACATTTTGAAATATTATATGCTTCCACGACTCTAACACAAACGACATAAGTTTTACCAAATGAACAGCAGCTAACAATTCTAATCGAGGTATAGTAATCTGTCTTATAGGAGCTACTTTCGATTTGGCACACAGTAAATTAACTTGAACTAGGTTACGAGTATCAATACTACGAATATAAACGACACAAGCATATCCCTTTTCACTAGCATCGGCAAATCCATGAAGCTCCAAGATGGGACATGAGGAAATATTCAAAAAACGAGGAATTTTGAACTGTGAAATAAGAGATAGTTCGCTCTTATATTGTTCCCATACCCGAATTATTTCCGAAGGAGGGCGATCATCCCATTTAAGACCGGTTGCCCAAAGTTGTTGGATTAAATGTTTAATAAAAAAGGTAATAGGTGTCAAGTAACCACAAGGATCATAAATTCGAGCTAATTCGGACAAAAACGATCTTTTAGTACAAGGGACGTCTTGCAATTTGACTGAAAATTGAAAGACGTCGGACTGTGCAATCCACTTCAAACCAAGGATTTTTAATGAAGGACCATTTGCTTCTGGATCAAAATTAATGGAGTGAGGATTAATATGGGATTCAGGAAATTGCGACAACAATTTGGATTCATTCGAACACCATTTCCGTAATTCAAAGCCTCCTAACTTTAACAAAGCGACTAATTCGTCAACTAAAGTTTGTGCTTCTTCGAGAGTCGAAGCACCAAAAACAAAATCATCAATATACGAAGCGTGACGAATAAGCGAGACGGCGTTAGGAAAACGAGAGCCTTCGTCTAATGCTAATTGTTGGAGAGTTCTTAAAGCGAGATACGGCGAAGATACTATTCCAAAAGTAACAGTTAATAAACGATATTCCTGAATTTCCTCAGCGCTAGAAAATCTCCATAACACGCGTTGATAATCCGTGTGTTCAGGAGCGACTAAAACATTACGATACATCTGACGAATGTCCGCACACAGCGCAAAACGATTAAGTCTAAAATTCAACAACAGCGAGACTATGTTCTGTTGCAGCTTAGGACCGACCAGTAAATAGTCGTTTAAAGATTTACCGCGACTGGGACTTTTCTGAGACGCATTATATACAACTCGAATTTTACTTGAAACACTATCTGGTTTCACAACGCAATGATGTGGAATATAATACTTTCCCCTTTTCTTTTCGGCATTAGAGACTAACTGCATATGACCTAAATCAAGATACTCCTGCATATGAAAAGAATATTCTTTTTTCAAACTTGGTTGACGAGATAAGCGTCGTTCTAATGATAGCAATCTATTTAAAGCAATATCATAGCTATCTTGCAAACAAGGCGGCGATTCACGAAAAGGCAAAGATACAACATATTTACCCGAGACGTCCCGATTATGCGTTTCCAGATAAATGTTCTCGCACAGAACGTCTTCTGGTTCTGAAACTGGCTTTTCCGGTACGTTTTCCAGTTCCCAAAATTTCGTTAACGAAGAATTTAGTGGGTCTACAATATTTGAAAGACAAACAAGCGAAGTCGACGAAAGGTTAGGTGTGCTAGTAGGTCCTAACAAAATATAACCAAAAACGGTATTTAGGGCATCTGGTTGTCCCGCTTTACCTTCAATTTTACCTTCTAACAACACCTTCGAAAATATGCTACAACCAATTAACAAATCTATAGATTGACTACAGTTAAATTCGGGATCGGCTAACTTCAAATTCTTAATATAATTCCACGTCGATATGTCAATTTTGGTGCTCGGCAAATCCGAGCAAACCCGATCTGTAATAATAGCCTCCAAGTGAAACACCGGTGACTCCTGATGACGAGGTTGGATAGAAAAACTTATTTGACCTTGATTCAGTTTCGTTTGCATCGAATTGAGTCCGTTAACTTCAAATGAACAAGGAGTTTTAGGCCAACCTAATCTACTGGCAGCTTTACGACTAATGAACGAACTCATTGAACCTGAATCTAGAAGACATCTCAAGGGCTGTTTACACCCCTTACTATCAATCGCGTGAACTAAAACGGTACCGAGCAAAATTTCCTTTTTTGTCTCGTTTTTCTTCCCTATAAAACTAGCAGCACAATGTGATATTTCAGGCGAATTTTGTTCGACTCCCGATGCCCCTGGATTATTAGTATTTTCTATGGACGACTGACTATTGGAACGATTTCTATCAAAGTGCAACAAACTATTATGAAGCTGACTATTACATTTACTACATTTAAAGGCCTTTGGACACGACTTGACAGAATGATTAGCCTGATTAAGACACCTAAAACACGAGGAAGATTCTTTACAAAATTGGTATCTTTCTTTTGGAGATTTTTTCAAAAACAACGAGCAATGGTTAAGAAAATGACTTTGTTTACATAAAGCACAACATATTGACGACGAATTTGTAACAAAGGATGAACTACTATTATGCCTTGACTCATTGGAATGTTTATAATTACACTTTGGCTCCGTATAGGTTGGAGCCCTCGACGATTTCTTAGATTCACTTAAGCTACTATTCAAATTATCGTAAGCAATGTACAGAGTTTCAATAAACTCTACCAATTTTTGAAATGACGGGATTTTATTCGATTTATTTTCTAACTCAAATAACTTTACTGAATCCGCGTCTAATTTCGACAAAAGTAAATTAAACATAATAAAATCCCAATGTTCTGTCGGAAGACCTAATGTTTTCAATGCGGCTAAATTTTCTAAAAACGTATCTACTAATTTAGCCAGATTTTTCGAATTAACTACCGATATTTTCTGTACGCCCAAGATCGCATCCCAATGCGCGGTCGCACAACGACGAACATTTGTGTACCGTTTAACAATTAGATCGTAAGCAATTTGATAATTATCGCTATTTATTGACAAATTACGAATCAAACTAAGTGGAGTCCCTTCTAAACATCCTTTCAAATACTTAAACTTTTCTACGTCTGCTAGGCCTGCGTTATTATGTACAACCGAATTATATAAGTCTAAAAACGAACTAAACTCCTTAAAATCACCCTTAAATTTAGGCAGCTCTATTTTAGGCAAGCGAATATTTGATTGTGGAACTACTACCGATCTAAATGGTTCTGGAGTTTCAAATTGTGGCTCAAATAATTCCGCACTAAATAGTTTTATTTTATAAAATTGTTCCAAAAATAATTCCCGAACATTTTCTTCAACCCTCGTATCCGCGTCTGGTACAGAAAGAATATTACTAATAATATTAGTGTGATGTTTTAAGAACTCTTCGCGAATCGAATCTAATTCTTCCAGTCTAATTTTAAATAAAGGGCGAATAGAAACGTCTGAACGGGCCTTAAAACCTAAATCGAAAATTAACTGAATATCATTTAAAGCAGTTTTTCTTAAAAATTTGAGCTTCCTATTCTTTTCTTCAAGTTTTTCCATTTTAAATTTCTAACAAGTTCCAATAATATTATACAAACGAAAATGTACAAAATGTGGTCTAAAACCCCGAAATTACCGATTTGTAATTCGATACTTTATTAAAACGACGATAATTCCCTTCTAAAAAGTCCCATATGGTCGACTTTACAAAAAGGTCATAAATTATTCTCGAGCCACGACAAGAGACGCAAACTTAAGATAAGAACCCTCAAAACGACGAGACGAAACCAACCATTCAAATTTAAATATAACAAAAAATATTTTTTCAATAAATGAGTTCAAATCCGGCTAGATAGGCCAATGTGGGATATTAACAAACAAATGTACTATTACAAATTAATAGTACTTAATTAACAGAACTATTCCTTCGGTAACTCTGGCGAGAAAATAATGGACTTTTCCTCATTGGTGCAAATAATTATTAAAATTTAAATGGTTGCAATAAACAATCAAAAACAATTTATAGGTTTAGGTAAAACTAGGTAAAACTTACCGCTGGGTCTAATTACCAGGGTTTGCACTACAAAACAACGAACGAAATCAATTTAATATGCGTGCATGGGTTCCCGTGCCGGGTTGCGTCTTTTCTTTTCAACGACTCGTGCTCTTCTCTGCTTGGCGATATGTATTTCCGAGCCCTCAGCGGTACTATTAGGATCGGATGAATACAGGGGAGGAAAAATGTAATGATTAATTTATACAACCATATTTGAATTTAAACAGTTTCCTTAATTGATTTAATAGCATATCTCCTCCATTTACGATAGCGTCTATTACAATTCCATCCTCTCCTGGGGCTTTGTTATTTTTCATTTTTCTTAACGCTTGTCGAATCTCATCTGCCTTTATTTCTGGCATTAGTTCGGAACCTTGATTCATGGTCTTCTTTGAAGTGGCTGTTTGTATTCCTGTTTGATCTTCTCGTCTACTTCCATATAATTCCTCGTAGAACTCTTCGACGACTCCTTTAAATTTCCTAAAATCTCTCCTGATTATATTATATTACTTCTCATTTAATGCCTGTATTTTGTTAGTTATTTTTCATGTAGTTTTTAATTTAAACCTGCTTAGAATAAATATATGATGACTAGAAACTAGTTGATCGAGAGTAGTGAATCGATGTGAAGGACCGCTATTTTGTGACGGTACCTGTGACGCCTACTCGTGACACTCGTCTCAGCATTTCACTAAGAGAACAATTTACATAGAGAAAAAAGTTCTTCTTCTTCTTCTTCTAATGGCGCTACAACCCTTTGTGAGTCTTGGCCTGCTTAACAATGTTCTTCCATTCTGCCCTGTCGGATACTTTCCTTCGCCACTGCCTGATGTTCATGGTTTTAAGATCCCTCTCTACGTCGCCTAGAGAAAAAAGTTATACAACGCAAATATAAAAGCGTCGCTTCAAAAAAAAAACATGATGCAGTAGACTAGCGCGAATCTTCATACTGTTTTCAAATTATATCATATTATAATATTTCAATAAATTATGTTTGCTCCTAACACCTAATAAAACGCTCATAATAACATTAAATAAATATTCATTTGATAGTAAATTTAATTACCATATAAATCAAATAAGATGTTTAAAAATAATTATATTTATATAAAATTATTTTAAAACGAGAATTATTATAAAAATTTAAACACATGATTAAACGTATATTAGAATATAAGGATACTAGAATTTCCATTAACCCTCCCTTTTTTACGCCATGGGATTCGACAGCTTGGCAGTAGTGCATAACTCAAAGTAACGATATTAGTTATCTGTAAGCTTAGGGAACAATTTAAAAACAAAATTGCTGAGTTGGCGGCTTTCGCAATGCGAAAATGCAAAACATCAACAACCTCCTTTATTCAACAGTATAAATAGCAATCTTTACCTTCCAAATATTATGTTTGTGTTTCAATAAGGCACATATAGGGAAGAAGGTGGAGCTGATGATAACAAGTGTTCAGTTAATAATGGAAAATAAACTGAGCACCATTCAGAGGCTTAAACAATGTAATGTAGATGAAGCAAATACTCCGCCAGATGCGGATTATAGCCGCATTAAAATTTCGTGTCCAAAATACACAGAAGAAAATGACAGATTTTTTAAAGCTTAATACATTTTTTATGACCGTAAGTTAATACTCACGTAATACTTTCCTAATTAACTATCATCCTCTGGACTATACCTGTTTTGAACGACCCGTGTATGGGTCCATCCCAAAGTCTCCTTATTTTTGGGAAAAGGCTCTTAGTCACGGTAACTCAAGTACTCAACGCACCCAGAGGCCAAAACGAATAGCAAGGGAAGCGATTAACGTTAAGTAACTCAACAAAATTAGAAATTACATTCAACTTAAAGTATTTTTGTTTATTCGTATTATTTTAAAAAAGGGTTTGAATTTGGTTATAAACAATGGTGGTCCTCCAAGGTAAAATAATAAATGGGCCTTAATCCGGACCATATTTATGTAGAAATATAGGACCACTCTAAGAATATCGAATAGAAAAGTTGTAATAAATATAACTGATTTATATTGATAAAAATTTGCAGTTTTGCTAGCTGCTTCAGTGATTTTAATACTAAGTTAGGTAGAAAGTACGCCCAATTCGAAAATAATGAAAACATTTTATATACTTGTGTGTATAAGTAACAATAATTTCTGGTTTTGTTGTTTCGTGACTTAGAACATTCAGGAGATTCGTGATCAGCTTTTACAATATCAATCAGATCTACTTGGATATCACAAAGAGTAATCAATAACCCATCGTCAACTTACATTTTATCAAACGCAAATGGCAAAAATATATACCTAGTAGTTTTAATCTAGAGGTAACATTTTAAAATAAATAAAGTAAGATAAGCGCAATTCCTTTGTGGTTACTTGAAATGTACGACAAAAGTTGGCGGCAACGTGGTTACCTTCAATTGTATACTGGTCCAATGTTCAATCAAATTCTACATCCATATATATATATATATATATATATATATATATATATATATATATATATATATATATACTGTTATGATTTAAAAAATATGCACAAAATTTGAATGACAGAAAAGAAGAAAAATGATATGAATTATATTCATATACGGTTTTATTTGTGTTGGAAGTTAAAAGAACTTATTTTCGACGTATAGTGAATTGTGAAATTTAAAACATTAGGTAGAATTAAATGTAAAAATATGTATAAATAGAAAGTGTTTCTTTTTAAACTTCAGGGAAAATATACTTATTTTATTTAGATGTGGAAATTGAAACGTCAAAATATACTTATGTTAAAGTAAAATTGTGGCTTATTACCAATAAAAATAGTAAACTGTAAAATAGGGAAAATGAACATATTTATTACAAAACATAAAAGATCAATCCAGTCTGTACCCCAGTTGTTTTAATATTCAGTTATGCATCCAAAAAAGAGAAGAATTGACACATTTGAGATATGGTCTTGGATAAGAATGCTTCAAATACCTTCCGATAACCAAAAGGACAAACATCAGTTACTGAGGAGACTAACAACAGACGGGCTTCGTCGCTTTGTGTAAAACTTACCGAGGTCACTGGTTAAACAAACACTACTAGCACAATCAGAAGGGTTTTGATTAGAAGGTAAATAATGCCGAGTAGAGCGAGGTATCAGTTCTTGTATGTGTGTAATACGATTGGCAATATATGGGTAGAAAAATTAGCTCGAGTGAACGCAATCGCCGAATCAGTGCAAACATGAAGATCGGACCAAAAACTGACAGATGTGGCTATATCAGCCAGCAATACGGCTGTCAACAGCTCCAATCTTATTGAATCAAAGCGAGTATGAAAATTGGACGATACTCGTTGACAAAAGTGACTAGATCAGTCAGCAGTACGGCTGCCAAGAGCTTCGATCTTCGAAAGAATAGTCCACTTTGTACAAGGTTTGTCAAAGGGACGAGAAGAATAAGAAAATATGTCAGTCATAGGGTCCCATTTAAAGCCTAGCACCTGAATAAATGGAAGGTTCCTCTTTGTTAAACGAAAAACATGTCAAAATACCTGAGCCAAAGCCTTAATATAAAGGAGGATGGTTGCTGACGCATTTGCCTGAATAAGTGCTCACTGCGGAGAGCGAGAATATAAAAGAGAATTACTTCAAGCGTGATTCTTTAAGCGAAGATGAAATAAGACGACTTGATACTAAATTCCGTATACAATTCCGCAGAAATATGATTATTTACCTAGAATTAAGATTCATTTCTCAAATCACCCATGCCGACAATGCAGGAAATGTTTCTAATTTTGCAGGAAAAAGAAGTAAAGGGTAATCCCCAATCAGGTGTACTGACAATGTAAAAACTAGTAGATACAAACTAGTGCAGTACGAGTATCCCAAAATAGAGACAGATAAATAATCAGCGTCAAATCTAGCCCTAATCTGCATTGGTCTTAGAGGTTTGTCTAATGGAGCGTTGGTGGTAATTTGTAAACCTAGGTAATTATATTTCTCGCATCGTTTAATTCGCTGTCCAACTTCTAGTAGTAGGTCCTGCTGTTCTCCTCTAATACACAAATATTTAGTTTTCTCCATTTTCAATTCTAAACAACACTAGAGAAGAAGTAGCTGACAAATTGCAAACTTCATTAAATTAAAATTAATTCTTGGACCCTAAAACGACGAATCAAATAAAATGAAACGAAATTCAGCCATAACAACTTCACAAATAAAAGGATTGAAAATGTACCACTTAAAGTAAATGATAGCCACGAATTATTCAACAAATCAGCAAAGTATTTTGGTACCATTATACGCAAGATTGCGGTGGCAAGTCCACACTGAAACTTAAAAAAATAAGTAATTAGTAGTCTTCCGAATTTGACCATGTCTTTGACGCTCCATATCTATGTGGGTCCTTAAAGCTTATTTACCTTTGTTATTAAGGAATACCGTTGATACCATATACGGAACAGTGATCTTTAACGCGATCTGTCCATGGAGACTGTGGATAAAGTAATCTATAATACAGCAGCTACTCGAGAACAAAACCGCCAGGCTATGTGATTGTTGAAACAATCCAGTTCCTTGACTGCTTGAATATAAAGAAGACCCAAAAGGACAAAACCTTTCGAATTGCTTTGGGTTTAGTATGAAAAAAGAGAATAGTGAAATGTAGTGTCCCATGTTACATTACAACGTTATTTAATAGATAAAATAATAGCATACCTTAGGATGGCTTCTTAGTTTTAGAAAACAGTCGGTTTAAGTTATGAGATTCATTTATAGTCGTAGAATTGAATTTTTATCTTAACATTGCAATTTCAAGCGATCTAAGAAAAATATGCTTTGTTTAGTAACATATTTTTAATTTTTTTGTATAAACATATCAATATGAAAAACTACATAATAGTCTTACCCATTGTTTTCTATAAATTTTAAAACCAGTTAAGTTCGTATGAAACATACTAAATCTCAATTTTAGATTTTTTTTCTTGGTCGAAATATTAAAACACTATTATTTACCTGAATAAGTAATTTCTGAGAAGGCATCTGGCTATTTAGAATCTAATAACATCTCGCAACTTCTCTTAATAAACCGTTTTCTTAACAAATAAATTCATAAGAATTTGTATCTGCCTAATAGCTTTCAAGAAAAATAACGAACTTTTGTTGCTTGGAATTTCCCAAACAACATTACGTTTATTGCTAACCGTTACCAACAAAAACAATGTGGATTGCATTAAGATTATGTATATGCATGCGTCTATGCGAGGGAGGAGCTGGGAGAGTCGAGAGTTTATGCGATTTTTGAAAAACTGGCTATTTTTAAACAGCTGTATCTTCAATATACTAAATGGATTTTAATTTACCAATGATCGTTTGAAAGGTGTTTAAAAATCTTATAATTTACCTGTTTCTACAATTTTTTCTTCGTTTAGTTAAATTTTGACAATTAATTGAAAATCATAAAATTTTGTAAGATTTCTTTTCGTTCTTCTTTACCTATAAAATAAAACTTTGCGTAAACTTTGATGAAAGATGCTATGTGTTCTCCGTATTATTTTATGGGTTGGAGGCTTGGACATTAAAGAAAGATGTTTCGGGCAGATTAAAAGCGTTCAAGATATGGGCCTACAGAAGGATATTAAGAATAAGTTATAGGATAGAGTGGATAGAGTCACGAATGCCGAGAAGTTGGGAAGAATGGGAAAAGATAAAGAGGTTTTAAATACAATTAAAGTAAAAAAACTGCAATATCTGGGATATTTCATGAGGGGCGAGAGTTATAACTTGTTGCAATTAATAATGCAAGGAAGAATACAGGGTAGAAGGAGTCGCGGAAGAAGACGCATCTCCTGGTTAAACAATTTGAGAGCTTGGTTTAACTGCACTTCTACTGACCTCTCTAGAGCAGCGGTATCGAAAGTGCGAATTGCCATGATGATTGCCAACCTTCTTAGAGGAGATGGCACATGAAGAAGAAGTAAACTTTGATATTTGCGTACAAATCGTCCAGTTATATCTGTTTTTACCGCGATATATGAGGAAAAGCGTTTGATTTAATTTTTAAAGGATGTTTCCTATTGTTACGATAATTTCGATTTTCCTCTCGTCGATTTCGAAAGTTTCTTCTGATGTAGCCAAAGTTTCTGGTGATGTAGCCAAAGTTTCTGGTGATGTAGCCAAAGTTTCTGGTGATGTAGCCAAAGTTTCTGGTGACATCGCATCATTAGAGAACAAAGTTTCTGACGATATTTCGAAAGTTTCTTCTGATGTAGCCAAAGTTTCCGGCGACATCGCTTCGTTGGAAGACAAAGTTTCTAACGAGATTTCTTCGCTGGAAAGCAAAGTCTCTGCTAACATCTCTTCGGAAATCTCTAAAGTCACTTCTGAGATGTCTGCCCTGGACGATAGAATATCTTCGTTAAAAAACCAAGTTGCTGCCGATATGTTGGCCTTCGAAGAAAAGATATGGAAAGAGATGGAAAAGAAGCTGGAGGAAACAGGGACGGCAGAGAGAGGAAACAATCCAATTACAGTGGAGATAAAAGAAGACGAGACGAAATGTAAGTTAGAAACACGGCCGAAATTTGAAGGAAGTGGAGGTTCTCATGGAACACCATGGACATGATGGAAAAATTGGCCGTTCAAACGTTTATTGATGGTCTTCGTGATCATGATATGCAGAGAACACTACGATTAGCTCGTCACAAGACGCTGGTTGATGTCTTATCCGCCGCCCTCGAATACGAGTCAGCTACGCAGGCCTCTGGCGGGTACAGTAAAGTTAGGACTGTAAAAGAGGAAGGAGATGAAGATAAACTTGACCAGCTCGTTAATATGATGAAAAGCATGACATATAAGAAAACGAAGATCATCAGATGCTGGAATTGTGGCGAAATAGGACACGTACGAAGCTCCTGTAAGCACCCTAGGTACGACGCAAATCAAGAAACTCACCATCAGGAAAACTAGAACGGGTCAGCCTTAGGGGGGCAGCTTCGACCCAAAACTTTTCCAAAGACCCTCTCATACTAATAGCTTCTTTGAAATGTCGTGAAGATAGTGTATATGTAGATGGAGACATAAATGGTAAAAAGCATACGTTGTTGGTGGATACCGGAGCGACCAGAACCATTATACGCCCGACAGTTATAAACAGCCGAAAGAAACTGTTACCAACGAGGTTGCGACTTCGGACCGCTACAGGTGAAAATGCCAACATTCATGGAGAAATCCAGGTACAATTGGGAATTGGAACAGAAAAGTTTGTCCATACTGTTATAGTTGCTGACATCGAAGAGGATGTTATATTAGGAATGGACGTAATGAATATGCATGGATTCCAATTGGATTTTAAGAATAAGGTAATCAAAGTTGGCAACGAGGAAGTATTTCTCCATCCACATAATGACAACACTGTGCAAGCAGCCATTAAAGAAGATACAGTCGTGCCTGCGAGAAGCGAAACGATCATAGTAGCGCGGCTACAGGGAATTGTGGACGAAGGGAGACCTGTTATGATGGAGCCTTGGAACCACGACGATGAGGTTGGCCGTGGAATCATAATTGGAAAGGAATTGGTGACTTCGGCTAAAGAAATTCCTGTGAGACTTCTCAATGTCAACGACTACCCAGTGACCATCAAGAAAGAGACAAAGGTAGGAACTTGTGTACCTGTGACATCCATAATCCGTCAGGCGACAACATCTGATAATTCCAACGACAAATTCGACCAAATGGTTGCAGTTGCAGGACAGTCTCTAAATCAGATGGAGAAAAGGAAATTAAGGGAATTTCTTCGGCAGTATCGTGATATTTTCGTACCGAAAGGAGGAAAGACGGGAAGAACTACCGTTGTTAAGCATAAAATTGATACTGGTAATGCTAAGCCAATTCGTCAAACAGCTCGACGATTACCACAGGCGAAGAGAGAGGAAGCTGAAACGATTGTTCAGGAAATGAAGAAAGACGGGGTGATAGAACCTTCTACGAGTCCATGGGTCTCTCCGGTGGTCCTGGTTAAGAAGAAAGACGGAACGACGAGGTTCTGTGTGGATTACCGTTTGCTGAACAACGTTACCAAGAAAGATAGTTATCCTCTGCCTCGGATCGATGACACATTGGACACATTGGCTGGAAGTAAATTGTTTTCTGCTTTAGATTTGAAGTCTGGATACTGGCAGGTAGAAATGAACCCAGTCGATAAAGAAAAGACAGCCTTCACCACAGGATCTGGATTGTGGCAATTCAACGTTATGCCATTTGGACTTTGTAATGCTCCTGCGACATTTGAGAGGCTTATGGAAAATGTGTTGAGAGGGTTATCTTGGAAAACATGCCTGGTTTATTTAGATGACATAATCGTCTTGGGGGAGACATTCGAAGATCATTTGAGGAATTTAGAAAACGTTTTTAATCGACTTAAAGCTGCCCAATTGCCAGCTATTTCAAGGTAAAGTCAATTATCTGGGTCATATAGTCAGTAAAGAAGGAGTGGCCGTGGATAAGGGAAAAATCGATTCCATTAAGGAATGGCCAAAACCAACTGACAAACATCAAGTGAGAAGTTTTCTTGGACTATGTACTTACTACCGGAGGTTTATTAAGAAGTTTGCAGATATCGCTAAGCCATTAACGCGACTTACAGAGGAAGCAAGAGAATACCGCTGGGATATAGACTGCCAAAATGCCTTTGAAACGTTGAAAAAGCATTTAATAACAGCACCAATTTTAGGGTATCCACTGCCAGAAGGAGAGTTCATCTTAGATACGGACGCAAGTAATGTGGGAATTGGAGGAGTGCTGTCTCAGATTCAAGGAGGACAGGAACGAGTTCTCGGATATTTTAGTAAAGTTCTTTCAAAACCTGAACGGAATTATTGCGTCACGAGAAGAGAACTTCTGGCAGTAGTGAAATCAGTAGAGCACTTCTATCAATACCTCTATGGTAGAAAGTTTCTAATCCGAACCGACCATGCCGCCCTTAAGTGGTTGATGCAGTTTAAGAATCCAGAGGGTCAGATAGCCAGGTGGATCGAACGACTCCAAGAATACGATTTTAAGATTGAGCACCGGGCCGGAGTTAGCCACAGAAACGCTGATTCTCTTTCCAGAAGGCCATGCCCAGCAGAGTGTTCCCACTGCAACAAAACGGAATCCAAGGAAGCAGCAGTGCTAAGAACGACGATTGTCAACGACGACTGGACGCCTACTAAGATAAGGGAAGAACAAGAGAGAGATCCAGTTATACAGAAAATCCGAAAATGGAAAGAGGAAAACCGTCGACCACCTTGGCAGGAAATATCAAACCTATGCTCAGTAGTTAAGACGTATTGGGCCCAGTGGGACTCATTTATCATCGAAGATGGCTTGCTCAAACGAGTCCTGGAAAATGATGACGGTTCGGAAAAGAGAAGACAGTTGGTGATCCCAAAGAGCAGAATAGCGGAAGTACTTCGTCAGTTACACGACAGTCCATCGGGAGGGCATTTTGGTGTAAGGAAAACCCTTCAGCGAATTCGGGAACGGTTTTATTGGATGAACAGTTCCGACGATGTAAAAGACTGGTGTAAGAAATGTACTATTTGTGCCACGAGTAACGGGCCTTACCGAAAAAGGAGAGCTCCTATGAGACAATATAATGTTGGAAGCCCGTTTGAAAGAATAGCTTTGGACATCGCTGGGCCATTTCCAGAAAGTGAAAACGGAGGCAAGTACATGCTGGTAGTAATGGATTACTTCACTAAGTGGGTCGAGATTTACGCACTTCCAGACCAGAAGGCCGCCACCGTTGCAGATAAGTTGATCCAAGAATATATCAGCCGATTTGGAGTGCCTTTGGAGATCCATAGTGACCAAGGCAGGAACTTCGAAAGCGATCTATTCCAAGGAATATGTGATAGACTAGGCATGAAGAAAACAAGAACTACCGCGTATCATCCGCAATCGGATGGTATGGTAGAACGAATGAATAGGACAGTTGGCAAGTATTTGACAAAGATGGTGTCCGATCATCAGCGAGACTGGGACCAATACCTTCCGTTCTTCACAATGGCCTACAGATCTGCTGTTAACGAATCAACAGGCCAGACACCAGCCAAAGTCCTATTCGGACGCGAAATGCGACTACCTTGTGATCTCGAGTTTGGATGTAAACCTGGAGAAGATGTAGCAGGTGAAGATTATGTGATCGAATTACGAAGAAGAATGGACGATGTACATGAGTTGGTCCGTTCCCACCTTCAGATCGCTAGCGACAGAATGAAGAAACGGTACGATACACAAGCCGAAAAGGGTTGCTTTAAGAAGAACGACAAAGTATGGCTGTATAATCCCAAGAAGCGAAAAGGTTGTTCTCCCAAATTGCAGCAGTTTTGGGAAGGTCCATACCTCATTATGGAGAAGATCAACGATGTCATCTACCGAATAAGCAAGATTCCGAGGGGAAAGCCGATGATAGTACACCATAACCGGTTGGCGTCTTTCGAAGGTGACCACAACGTAGATGAAGAAGTGGAAGTAAACCAAATCCACGATGTGTCTGACCTCACGTTTGAGGAATTCATGGGTGCCTATGGAGGTACCGGTAAAGCGAGACATGGTGTTACCACTGAAGAAAAGCAAGATCTACTCGCGCTCCCCGATGACTACTCGCTGGCCCTTACCATCCCGGCCAGTATCAAAGACGCACCAGGGTTGGCATCCGTCTTTCGAAGGAAGTTTGGTCGAGTTGCAGAACTTCAATGCCAAGTGCCAGCTCCCGGTAAAACCTTGAAACTCCAAGATGCATCACGTTACCTTTTCTACCTGGTAACAAAAGACACTGCCCGTGACCAACCTACCTACCGAGATGTATGGGAAGCCTTACTTCAATTGAGAGAGCACGTACTGGAGTCCGACGTGCAAAAGTTAGCCATGCCAAAGTTGGAGTGCCGCCAATTAGATCGGAGAGTTATCCGAAATATGGTGGAAGAGATCTTTAAAGACACCGAAGTCCGGGTGTTAGTCTGTTGCAATCCGCATAGTTACTGGTGCTGAGAGAAAACCGTCCCTTGTCATTTTTATACAACTGGAAGTTGTAAAAGAGGGTCCAGTTGCCGATACCAGCATACCGTTCCGGTTCCAGTCCCGACAAGGTTCCAGGAGGAACAATCTTTTAAGAGGGGGGCAATGTTACGATAAATTCTGACCCAAAACCGTAAATATATTTATTACTAATATTTTCATTCATTCACGTATTTTTTAGGTAATGCCTACCTGACACACGATGGGTCCCCCTTTGTAATAAAAACATAACAGTTCGAACCTTCTGGAGACAAGCCGATTTAACCATACCGGTTCTGAGAACAATTCGCCGCTCTGTCTAGAAGGCCTTTCAGCAAAACAGCGGTCTATGTTCGATGTGTTTCGAGAAACAACTGTTTTCATTCTCGAATAACAGGACTTTATATTTATAGAGGAATTTTGGTTATGGAGGGACAGTTAATAAAGAAGATTCGCGCTCGCGATATTATTGTTACGCTCGCCTACTAATAAATTATTGTATATGTAGTGATAAATAAACTTATATAAATTATCGTGCCTTTTAATAAATTAAAGTAGGAACAATATAATAAATTAGTAAAGACATTATAAATTAAAGACATAACAATTAATAAATTCACAACACTATTATTAAATGAACAACTGTATTGTTTTGCAAAGTATTTTTTTAATTAACGTCGTTTTTATGTTGATTCTTCCTTAAGTTTCCTCTCTTTTCGTTTAAACTTTAATTTGCTACGCTACTTTAGTTGATACTAACAAAAATAAAATACGAGTATGCGGCCATTTAATTTTCGTAGAAAGGCAAAACTGAATCAGCAATATTAAAGATATTACTGTTTACAATTGATGTGATTCCATTGTTTCATTGGATGGCAATTTAATTCCGATAACTGAACCACTTCCCGAAGTCATTAACAATGGGACATGAAAGGCCTTACACATTCATACAATGTGTGGTAAATGTGTCATTGTTTACCATATATATTAATTATTTTATGACTAATTTATTAAACAATATCACTTTTATCCATTTATACTTTGTATTGGTTAAATGGGATGGTTTACACAAAGGCTTTAACATTGTTTTTTTAATTTATTTATACGGGGGCTGCCCAGTGTTTTTACAAAAATTGCATACAGTACAGGCATAATGCAATAATGGAATATTATTCAATAAGTATTTTAATGTGCAAAATGTTCAAAGAAGCTATTTAGAACTATTATATCGCTGTAGAGACTTAGTTTAAATAACAATTTGCATATTTAGCTGTACTGTCTCCTTAAATAATTCACTATTACTGGCTATTTCCCAATTTATACTAAGAGTGTCAATCTCTTAAAAGAGATAGCGAACGTTGTTTAAGAAAACAAAAGTTTAAATGTTTTGAGGTGAAATACGAACAACATAGGCAACAAAAATATATACAGAATAAGAAACAGACACAGAAACATTACCACGGATAGAACTGAAATCCTCGAGCTTTTAGAATTCTTTTATCGCTAAATGATGAGGTGACCAACGAAAGACAAAATCAGCCCCTATCCAAAATCACAAATTTAAGGATGAGAATAAATGCCAGAAATAACACCATACGAAGTCAAAACGACACTATTAGAAATGAAAAATAACAGATTCCCTTACAATTATAACACCAAAAATCTTTCATAACAAATTTTGAATATTTGCAACACTTTTGTACGAAATTATTACTAATATACAACCAAAAGTTCAAGAAACTAATATAACAAATAAATCTTTTAAAGATATAATGCAAGAAAATAAATATCTAATAGAATCTTTCCTCTGTTTGATCTTAACAATCAAAAGAATAATGATTATCAATTAAGCCAACAACAAAGTGAAAAAGATGAAGTAGTCAACTTATTAGTATCACGTGACGTAATTTTCTTTAAAAATCAAAAAAGTTCAAGTTCTACGTGATTTAACAAATCTCAGATAATATCCTGTCAAGGACACATTGATGACATCGTTCTAATTACCAAGGGAAGTTTAAAAAATATCTTCTGTGACCTAATTAGGAAAGGACTGAATTATACAAATACATAATTAAAAAGGATGGGACTTATGATCAACCCAGTTTACAAATCAATAGAAACATATGGGACCACAATTGAGTGGAACATAGGGGATAACATCCAGGTCTCATTTTAGATAATAAACTCATCTATTAGAACAAGCATTAGAAATGGTAATCGACATGGCCACAAAAAGTCCAATATCAAGTGGATATATACAACATTGGTGAGACCAATTGTTAATTACGGAGCAGTAGCCTGGGAAGTAGAGCTAGTACAGGCAACACGAGTAACAATCTCGGGAATCTAAAGACTGCAATTTGTATGCATAACAGATGCAATGAGATCATACCCAACAACTGCCATGAAAGTAATCCTTGATCTCACACATCTACATATTCTAATGGAGAGTGTGAGAAGATCATACATGGTGTAACCGATAAAGAAATAATTAAATCAAATTCTTGATTAAACTTTGAAGAGAATAAAGTATTGGTATATGTTCCAAGAAGACATTGCTCTATTAAATAGCAAAGGTAACTGGGATAGGAGTATACGGGTTCTAAGAGTAAATTAACGGATTGTTAATTTACTTGCGCTGAAATTACTTACAAACACTTCCAAATTTATATGGGAACACTTATATAAATTATAAAGAAACTTATAAATTTATATATATATATATATATATATATATATATATATATATATATATATATATATATATATATATATATATATATATATATATATATATATATTAAAAAGAACTAAGCAAAGAAAACTTAGTTACCATCCTATCATCTTAAAGCTGGAAGAAATCGAAAGAGAAGTGGATCCCACAAAATTGAAATATTAGGATGATTTACAAACAATTAAAAATACTTCTAGAAACTATAACAATAAAAGATTTAAACATAGCATTAGTCTGTTTTCTTCTTCTTTTGGCAGTAGTGAAGCGCATAATAGTGCTAAGTCTAAAAGAAGAAGTATTTTTGTTTCGCAACGAAATGCAAATATTATTACAGTCTGCGATAAAAGATTAGTCAAACTGGACAAAGGCTTGAATATTAGGATATAAGATAAGAACAAAGTTAAATTATCTTTCCTTGTTCCTACAGTGGATCCTCTCAATGAGCATCTTAAAAGATGCTACTACCAGATTCAAGTTTGGCTTACATCAGATTACAACAAAACCCGGCATCACAAAAACTCGTGCAAATAATATTTTGAAACTACAAAAAAAGGATGTGGTGCATCATGTGGGTGCCTAAAAGTTGTCATTTTTTGCAACTTAACTTGTGATGGATATTCTGGTCAACACTGCCAAAATAGTGCTTCAATATCAATATTAAATGAAGCAGAGAAAGAAGACGAAAATACCGATAGTGATAATGCTAATTATCAAACTTAATTGTATGAAAAAACTGATTTTGTTTATATTGTATGTGACACGGAATACACGGAAAAAATGAACATAATATTCCTTTCTAATTTTCCAATTTCATTTTTTTTACAATTTTATCTATGAGGGGTATTTTTTAAGTATAAAGATAGTGGGTTAACATAAGTGATGTATTAAATTGTATAGATATGCCCGTAGACTTAATTTTTTCGTAATTAAATGTCAAGATGATAAGTATGAAAAATTCACTAAATTGGTTTTTTTCAACGTTTAAACTAACGAGGGAAGCTTTACAGAGTTTAAAATAAATCAAAAATGGTTTACAAATCATAAATAGTATCTTACAGTATCAAATAACCTTAATACAAACCCAATAAATGTTTTTCAACTTATCGGCATAGGGTAGATTTTTGAAGTTAAGTGTAAATAGAGGATACACCTGGAAGTTGTAAAAGAGGGTCCCGTTGCCGATACCAGCATACCGTTCCAGTTCCAGTCCCGACAAGGTTCCAGGAGGAACCATCTTTTAGGGGCAATGTTACGATAAATATATGATTCATATTTAACTGTAAACATTATATTTCTAATTCTATTCCATTCAAGTCTTTTCTAGATCATACACCAGCCGACAGAAACCCCAGGTAATACCTGACGGGTCTCCTACGATTCGAAGTTTCTAGAAGCAGTTCGAATGAAAACCAGTCCGGTGACCTTCTTGTCTGTTCGAAGGGAATCGCCGGAATTCTAGTCTAACGGTTGTTTAGTATAAATATAGAGAAGCCTTTTATTTAAGTTACAGTTAGTTTTGAATATGAAGTCGAGTTTTTAGTCCGAAATAAATGTAAATAAATGATATAAATTAAAGTAGTTGTGTTCTAGTTCTTAGTTATAAGTAAATATTGTAATAAAGACTTTAATAAACTTGTAAGTGTCATAAAATGTAAAACCTTTTATAATAAATAGAGACAATAAATTAGATTAATACAAAATACTACAATACTAAAATGAATTTAAAAAACGAATAATTTTAATGATAATCAAATGTAATAACCGTGTTTTGTATCATAAAAATAGATAATTATTTATCAAATTGTGGAGTACGACAAGGATTGCACAATAAAAGAAACAAATTTACTTTTAACTGAAAATTATTATTGTTAAATTATCCTTATGTAGGTACAAAGCAATATTTATATTTTTTACATAATATACTTTCTTTACTCAAAATATACGAAAGAAATTATTTGTTGTTTGTATGGAATAATAGTAATTACCAAGACTTTAATGCGGTTTATATAACAGAACAAGAGAAATTGTTTTAGACAAATGTTGTAGTAACGATTTAAAATTATTTATTATATATTTGCAAAATCTATTAATTCAAGTTGACCGTTTCGAACTGTAGTTTAAAGTCCATTCTCTAGTTTTCTAGTTACAGAATAGATTTCAAATGTAGGTGTTAACATAAGCCCCCAAAAATCCAAAATCATGAAATTTATCAGAAGGAGGAATTTAGAGAGGTTGTGTCCTCTAAGTTTACATCGTACACATCTAAATCTGGTGAGTGAAGTAAAGTATCTTGGGATAATATTAGACTCGAGGCTTACTTGAAATCAGCAGATAAAAGAATAACCAAGAGAGCAGTGACTACGATAAGGGTAGCCAGACGTGTTCATGAAAAATGTGGGGTTTAAAACCAGACATGTTATATTGGATTACTGACATGGTGGTAAAACCAACAATTGCAAACCAAATGCATCAGGGTATGGTGGCGAAAGCTGCAGTAAAAAAGTACAATCCTCACACTAGGCAAAGTGCAAAGACTTGTTTGCCACTAAATCATAGGGGCTATGAGGGGCAAACAAATGACAGCTACAGAGTCCCTACTGGACCTCCTTCCTTTACACATAGCGCTAAGGGGAATGACGCGAATGGAATATTATAGACTGCGAGAAAATCTGACCAACGCCAACATACCGATTAGATCAAGACATAGTAACATCATAAATGAAATTAGGGATACCGAACGGATGATAATTTCTAACCATATGGTACCCAGATTTTATTCCTAAAGTACCTTTCCAAGTGAAAATTTGCCACGAGAAGGATATGGCAGAGGAAACAGATCTAGACTGCAGGGTTATACACGGTACACAGACGGATCTAAAACTGCAAAAGGTTCGGGTGCAGGAATATTCAGTAGTGGTGGACATTTAAACATTTCTATTCCAGTAGGAGTATTCCAGTAGAAGTACTTGACGCAGGTATTTTTGCAATATTGCAGTGCACAAGAGAAATTAATATGAATGCTTTCAAACTGAAGCGGATCAATATATGCACATGAATATATAAGCAACCACGGATTGCTAAGGTATACTAAGGCCTACAGTAGGCTCTAGGCTAGTGTGGAAATGCCGAGAGGAACTGACAGACTGATGAACATAACAGTGTCACACTGGTATGAGTGTTAGGTCACCTGGGAATACACGACAATTAAAGAGCTGATGCGCGCCTGAAAAAAGTCCGATCCAAAGGCAATATACTCACTTGGAAAACATACCCGGTCAAACTACTCAAGTACAGCGGAAAATAAGAATGAGTCAGCTCAGAGTCATTACAAGCTTCCTTAGTGGACATGCGCCAGTCAAGGGACACCTACATATAATAAGGTTTAATCTACAGACTTGGTAGCAGAGAACCTGAAACAGTTAGCTTTATCTTGCATGACTGCGAGAAATCAGATCGCAGTACGAGAGTATCAAGTGACTCCAACAATATGTATTAAATATAAATACAGATATGAGGAAAAACCTGATATCAGGATTAAAAATGGCGTTATAGAAACAGAAACAATGAAAGAAAAAACAGAGATATTGAAAAACAAGAACAAGTTAGAAAACCACAACGATCGCATTTACATAAACAATGACATAATAACGAAAGAAAAAGACCATACAGAAACAAATCAGCATAGTGACGAAAGAAGAAAAGGAAAAATGGCAAGAATATGATAAAAAGGTTAACAGTAGAATGTAGGGAATGGAGACACGATGAAGAAAAGGAACAGCTATATGAAATAAAAAAGGGGAAACGGCACATAGGGCGATATAAATACTAAGCAACAAAGGAAACATGGTAATGACATGGCTTCGATAAGGACGATGATTTTGGAAAAAGGTAAACAAAATAGCAAGAAAGAAAACAAACAAAATGAAAATAGAACGAGGAACTTACGCGAAAGAAGCATTGAGAAATTTAGATGAAATACGTGTGAAATATAGAATCGAAATAATGGCCTTACAAGAAAACAAGCAGCTGGGAAGTGAGATAGTAAAAGTTGGAAAAAATACTCTTTTTAAAAGCCAAAATAGATACCTAAGGATGGGTTTTAGGGTGTTAAGTAACTGAATTTTAAGCAATATCAAAAAGATTGTGCTACTTAAGATTGCTCTGGAAATAAAGAAAAATCAGCATAATTAACGCACATGCTCCTACAGAAGAGGAAGAAATGGAAATAAAAAATAAGTTCTATGAAAACATGAAAATGAATACTATTCTCAGAATTCTGGAGTGGCCATGGGTTCACCTATCTCAGTACCAATAGCAAACTTAGTAATGGAAATATTTTATCTCTAAATTGAAGTGCAAACGATGTGTTGATGACTGCTTACTCTACATTCCGGATCATGAAATCGATTACATTCTTCAAATGTTCAATAATTTCCATAATAGCATTCAATTGACTTATGAACTAGAAGAAAACAACAAAATTACTTTTCTTGATTTAAGTTTAAAGTATAACAACAATAACCGTCTGATAAAAACTAACTGGTTTACAAAAGATGTTTGGCCCGGAAGATATCTAAATTTTAATACCAATGCGCCTATAACTAATAAAATAAGTGTATTCAGTCTTACTGACAGAGCAATTAGGCTATCTAGCAATGGTATTGTGGGCCATTCCGAGAATCTGAAAAAAGTTAAAGATATCTTTAACTTGTTAGAGAAAAAAATTATTATCCAAAAGCATTTTACAACCATATGATTAAAAAAAGAAGTTGAAGTATCAGAAATAAATCTAATTCCGATACCACTCTAAAACACACCCAAATCATACCTAGCAATAATAATAGTAATGTCACTAAATCAATTAAACACTCCTTACCACATATTAATGAATTCTCTGAACCAATGTCGAAAATGTTGGCAAAATATGATTTCAATGTTGGACATAAATCGTCAAAAACATCCGCAAAATATTTTTCAAAATTTAAACCCAATTTTAATAAAAACAATCATCAGTCGGGTGTTATTTATAAAATAAATTGTAAAGACTGCAATTCAACATATATTGGGAAAACACACCAATATCTACGTAGTTTATTGTACACAAACATAGTGTTCTCTAGAAAATAGACATTCTTTTGATTTTGAAAATCATAACATATATAGATCCACAGCATCCTTGCCTTAGTCCTTTCGTGACCAGGAAACCTTTTAATAGTTTATTTTTGGATGTCAAGTTTCTATGGTTTTTTTTTCTAGTACTTCCCATAGTCTATTAATAGATACAGTGTCATATGCCTTCGTTAGATCTATCATAAGTAAATGCAACTCTAGGGCTCTTGACAGATTTTTTTCTTTTATTTAAGTTATATGATTCACAAATGAGGTCTTTTAATATTCTTAGTGTGCTAGTTAAGGTAATACCTCTGTAGTTATTTGGCTCTTGTTTAGTACTATTCTTATGTATAGATGTTATTCCTCCGTCTGTTCAAGTCTGTGGTACCGATTCTCCATTTGAAAATCTTTTAAATAATATTGTTATTATTTTTGCTAATAACAAAAGAGAGGAATTATTTGCGTTGACGGTACTCTTGCAGAAATGTCGGGAATATAACAAGAGTGCATATGTATGCTTCATATACTTTAGGAAGGCCTTTGACCGAGTGCAGCATATGCAGTTAATAGATGAATTAAAAAACATCAATTTAGAGTAAAAAGACATTGAGTTTATTAAGGCTATATACTGGAACCAGAAAGCAGTAGTAAAGGTGAACGATATAGAAACAAATAATATACCGATTGCGAGAGGGGTCAGGCAAGGATGCGTCTTGTCTCGACGCTTTTCAACGTGTACTCACAGGTCATATTCAGAAAAGCCTTATGGGAAAGAAAAGAGGGAATAAGAATTAGTGGAGAAATCGTAGGCACCATGAGATTTACAGATGACACGGTAATTATGGCTGAGAGTATAGAAGAACTACAAACTTTACTAGATGCAATAAATAGTGAATGCATTCAATTGGGACTTGACATCAACACAGATAAGACCAAATTTATGATATCACAGTATCAAGGAGTCCAATAAATAATGAACAACTAACCCTTGGTGGACAGCAAATAGAGAGAGTGACAAAATATAAATATCTGGGAGCTTACATCAACACAGAATTAGATCCAGACCAAGAGATCAGGGTACGAATAGAAATGGCAAGGGCAGCGTCTTAAAATTCAAGCAATTGTTCTGTGACAAAAATCTGAATACTGCGCTGAGACTGAGGTTTGTTGAATGTTACGTCTGGTCCCAACTAATGTACGGGGTAGAAACATGGACGTTAAAAGAGCAAATAGTTAAGAAGCTTGAAGCCTTTGAAATTTGGATATACCGGAGAATGTTGAGAATTCCATGGACTGCCAGAGTCGCCAATGAGGAAGTGTTGAGAAGGATCGGTCAAGACAAAAAATTGTTGAGAACAATAAAAGTACGCAAGGCTGCATACCTTGGACACATACTGAGGAATGATAAATATAGTCTTCTGCAGGTCATCATGCAGGGTAGAGTCGATGACAAAAATAGAATAGGTAGAAAGATTAAGTCATGGCTGCGAAATATTCGAGACTGGACAAACATGACTGTAGACGAATTATTCCACGTCACAAAAGACAGAGAAACTTTTAGAAATGTGGTCGCCAACCTCCGTTAATGGAGACGGCATAGGAAAAAGAAGAATTTTTGCTGATTTGCCGGTTAGTACCATTTTTTAGTAATTCTGCAGGTATTCCTTTCAGGTTCTGGGATGAGTCCCATTTTTAATAAGGTTATTACATTTTTCGTCTGTTCCTCGTTTATTTTTATTGGCCGTCCTGTGATCTCGATTGTTTTGTGTGATGCTGTACTGTATTCTGGTATTTTTTCTACCAATAGTTTTTTGTAAGGCTCTTCCCATTTCGTTGTTTTTATGGGGTTTATCACAGTTTCTTCTCTTTTGTTGGGTCTTATATTATTTATAAATCTCCAGGCTTCTCTCTATTTTCACTCCGATGTACGTGTCCAGCTCCTGACATGTGACTTCTAATTTTTGATTTTAACTATTTAACCATTGCTTAAAGGTTTCGGCAAATTTGCCATTTTCAATAAGCACTTTAGTTTATTTTATAAACATTACATTTTCACATGGATTAAAAAATTTATATATATATATATATATATATATATATATATATATATATATATATATATATATATATATATATATATATATATATATATATTCCGAAAGGTTTCCGCACAATTAAACCTAGAGCTACGTTTAATACTATTACATGAATCAATATTATACTCAACAGTTTTCCGGGTTGAACCGCGTCGATTATTATTGCTCCGAGCTTTCGACATCCTCTTCGATGTCTTCTTCAGGGCTTCCGAGGTCTCAGTCTCCCGAGCCCCCAGACACTACTACATTGATCACTAACCAATGCATTACTGGTACTGGGAACAGAGGACGGTTCATTTATACCGTCGATGATGACGTAGTTTGGGTTACGCAAACCCCCACGCCATAGGGAGGTTGTCGTGGGGGTTTGCGTGGGAATTGGCGCGAAAATTGGCACGGGGGTTGGCGCAAATATTTCTGACAGTAGGATTTTGATTGAATTGTGGAGCGGACGATATTTTCTTTATGAGTAGTCTCCAAGTGGAAGGTAACCGTATGCCATCATCTCTTTTATTGAGACAATTTGGCCTTCTTTCAATTTCTATGGCCTCTCGGATAATTAATTCTTGGTTCATTAAAGCGGATGGGGCCAATGGTTCTAGAGTTTTCAAAACCAAAATGTGACCTGTGACCTGTATGGAATTGCGAACAGAAATGGAATGTTAATAAATCTTATTTTGGATTCTACGATTTGTTTGGCCTATATAGGATTGGCGGCAGTGTGCACAAAGAATTTCATAAACTCCGTGTTGTTCATTTGAAATGTTGTCTTTGATTGATCGGACAGGAGATCAAAGTTTTTGTTGTGGGGTAAATATTGTCTTTATTCCTCTTGATTTAGGAATTTTGTCGATTTTGTCAGTGACACCTTTGATGTAAAGAAGAAAAGTTTTCGTATGAGGAGGGTCAGAGTCTTTTGGTTGAGATCGAGTGGGAAATTGATGTCTGGGATGATTCTATTGATGTGATTTTCGCGGTATCTATTTTGGATGAGGGCTTGTTTTGAACTAGAGAGCTCAGCGGGTCTACTTGCATCATCGCAAAGGCATATTGATTTGGAGACAAGCGTACTAATGACTAAATTAATTTGTGAAGGGGGATGATGAGAGTTGGCATGCAAGTAACGATTGGTATGGGTGGGTTTTCGATAAACAGAGTGGTGAAAACCTTGGGATTGGTCTTTATTTAAAATAACATCGAGAAAACGAAAAGATAACGTCTGGAGAAAACAACAAAAGCCATTATCAATTAAAATCTTTAGGGAACCAACATTAGATAGTGCAAACATGAATTTACTTATTGATAGATACTTTTATTGCGAGCTTGTTAATAATATACGACTAGAAACAAGATTAAAATTTTCGATTTATTTAGCTAAAAGTTAAAATATCTTTGTGTTCCACCGAGGTATTTGTATGGCTTCGTTAGTAAATCGCTCAGGGTAAACCGAGGCGAAGAGTATTATGCATTTAATATCATTACAGTTCAAACAAAAGTTCGTAAAACACAATACTTTTTAAACATTAAATATGTACAGCCAGCCAAGCCTGGAATACAAATAGGAAAAATTCACACATTCATAATTTTTCTGAATAAAAACGAGTTACAAATAAAACGCAAAATTGGAAGTCAAGTAAATTAAATAAAGAAATTTATGTGTACAACTAATTACGTTAAACTGTATCATAGTGACCTTTAAATATCATCATATATCAAATATTATTATTCATTCTTTATACAAAGAAACCCGTAACACTTTTTATGTTTTTATTGAGGCATAATTATATTGGATTGTCGTCTAGCGTATTTAGTTCTGGCAAAGTTGAACAGTTCTCTATGGGACATGTTCCGGTTCTTCGAGGGTGTAAAAGTGGTCCTTTCTTTGAAATTAAACCGCTTGCAAACAAATTATATGCAATAGCCTAGTCTATATTGGTCCAATTCTGTTTCACTTTCACAGAAACGGCAGTTCTCATTCTCTAATTTAGGAATCTTATTGAGGTGATATCTCGAAAAGCAGTGTCCGGTTAGGAATCATGTTGCCAATTTATTTTTGGTCATTTCAAGACAGATCATTTTCTATTATAATACGATTTAAGATAACTTGACCTTGCAACATACTTGACGAGGATTGCTACACTGTCCTCATACAATCTTTTGGGTTTATTAACAGTGTTATCCTAGATACTTCGCCATATGTTCTAAATTGTACCGAAATAAATGAGACATTTTTACCATGAGGACTATAGGTGCATAGTGTATGAATTATGTAACAAGGTTAGACTGAAAATTCGATACGAGTGGAAGATTCCGAACGCGGTTGTTTGCGAGCATGATGAATCACGAATAGATCCAGTTTCCATTCTAACCGAAGCGCGACGGTATTTTCTTCACGACCAGTAAAGAAAGTCTGAATCAAAAGCAATTCAATCTGAACAAGTTATCAATTGAAACAATTAAATCGTTTATTTCAGAAAGGTACTACTAACTACGAAATGTAGATACTAACATTTAGTTAATTTTGAGAAAATGATTCAAAATACTTAGGGTAGATCTTTGTGAGCCCAATGAAAAGATGAATTAATGGTTTAGAAAGAAACAGATAGTAAAAAGAGAAAAAGGAAACAGCTATTACTTTACTAAATGAGGAAAATTACGTAGCAAATTTTTCAATTGAATGCAACATGATATGTTAACCGAGACTGAAAGAAGAAGTCGGTAATAAGAAAATATCAACATTGATGAATTTATCAATATAACAGGGACACATCACTTAAAATTTAAGATATATATATACTCACTAATGCAGATCCCAAACAACACACAGGGTCAACAACAAATCAAAATTATACAGGGTTATCCACAAATCTCCTCAAATATTTTTTCTGATAAAGGTTTTTTGAACTGGAAGTCGAAGCGTGTTTTAAAAGCTTGCATGTAATTTCTTGTAAAATACAATAACAACTCTGAGATTTAACCAAATGAGCAGAAGGGGGAATGAGGAACCGCGTCGTTCGGAGGACCAAGGATCACTTAACCACGTTCTAACTCTTAAAGGCTCAAAGGCATATTTAGAGGACTAACGTTCTTCACTAGTGGACTAATAAAATATTTTATAACTAACCTATTTTCAAGCGACAGATATCACAATATAGCAAATATGATAAATACAATTTGTATGATTAAATCTAGATGTATGTATATAAATCGATATGCAACTTACTGAAGGTCGAATAGCAAAGTAATATTAATGAACTAAAGATAAAAATTCTCGAAACATGAGACTTTCTATTCATTACATTTGATCCTATCAAGATCTGCAAAAGAGCTATAATCGAACAAAAATTTTTTATATCTAGATCCTTACTAAAAAATCTTTGTCCGGAGTATTTTACTTAAGTAAATACTTTATTCCACACGAACAGCGCGAATAGAGCGAATACAGCGAAGTTGTTTTAGAAAATGATCATTCGGTTCATTCGCACATATATCACACGCTATAGTCAACCAATATTACCTATAGTGTATGTATTTAATTTAATAATATCTATTAACTTACCTTTAGAAGAGTGAGAATTTTTTGTGACAAGTCGTAATCAAAATTTGAGTATTTCGAATTCGACATGTCGTATATGAAGACAATACCAGCCTTTTGAGTTGTTGGGTTTTGCAAGGCACAATCCAGTTGATAGACAACACCCTGTAAAGTAGTTTGGTGCGTGCTATTCGCAGGTAAGTGCTTATGAGCAGTGAACACAGCTATGGCGGCATCTGCCGAGTCCCGTTTTGGCTGAAAAAAGAAAGAAATTTGTTTAATATATAACAGAGTCGCCTGGCTGGCTATAGCTGACAGTAAATGTCACAAATACTACAGCCTTACTATTGGACAATAACAGACCTAAGATCTAATATAAGAAGAAGATATTTAGTAGTTAGATCTTGCAGAAACAGTGACCATTACATTGTTTATTTTCTAGATGTTCAGACAATTTGTTAATAATAATAATAATTAGCCAACCAAGAGAATTAATTTCAAAGTTTTTTGAAAACCCATTTCCAAGTGCTGCTAGGAACACAAGAAAATTCATTTACACAACATTCTTTGGATTGGAAGAAATAAACAAACCCGACTATTAAATGAGGTCAAACGAGCAAAAGGCAAAGAAACGATAAGGTACCGGGATACTACGATCTTCACTCCCAATATTTAAATTAGGTGAAGGACACCTAGCAATATAGATGCATGCACTCATATTGATGAAGATTATCGTTAAAATGACTCTGAAAACAACTGTGTTTGATGAGGATTGTTCATCTTAAGCTCTTCCTTTCATGTTCACGCTTGGTGTTGACTTACCAGGAACGCCGACTGCTTTATCACTTACGATGTGTCCAATATCAAATCTTCAGAATTCATATCCGAAATTGGACAGTATAATTTTATCACCCAGTAGACCGAATAAATCTATTTGTTATTAAATACACACACGTAGTTAATTAGGTTACATACACATTTGGTCAATTATAAATAATAATTTGGACATCAGTCAAAAGTACTGACAAAGTTAAACAATTTACATAAATTAAATACACATATCACGCTAGGTACGCGAAAAATATTGACCCAAATAGAATTTATATAAAACTAATATCTCTTGACTAGAGAAGCATTCAATCAATAATCACTCAACGAACATATAGTCTTCAACGATCAACTTCATCAGTCTCTACTCAAAGTAATCCCGGGTCTACACCCATAGTGTACGTCTCAACAATAAACTCTGCTACTATTATTTGGTGTTTCCATTACAACAGAACGAACATCTTCACTGAGCCAACGAAGGGAATTTGTTCATGGTCCTATCGAGAAACAGAATACTTCAAGGAAGTTTGAGAGAGCATATACAGTCCACGCCAGCAACACCCTCAGTAGCAGAGAGAGACCACTAGACCCGGGAGAACGAGAGCAGTACCAAAGCCGAGAGCCATACTAGAGCCGAGAGCGGTACCAGAGCCGAGAGCAGTACCAAAGTCGAGAGCCAGACTAGAGCCGAGAGCAGTACCAAAGCCGAGAGCCATACTAGAGCCGAGAGCAGTACCAAAGCCGAGAGCCATACTAGAGACGAGAGCAGTACCAAAGCCGAGAGCCATATTAGAGCCGAGAGCAGTACCAAAGCCGAGAGCCAAACTAGAGCCGCAGAGCAGCCAAAGGACAGGACCGATTGCAGAACCCACCAGAAGCGAGGGATCCTCAACGTCTAAGAACACAAAAAACCGTAAGTTTTTGAATAATTACAAAATCTTCCAACTTTTACAATCTTACAATTTAACAAGTTTTTTTTTTATTACAATTTAACAATTTAGAACAACAATCTCCACTCTATCAATCGTATAATAATGTACTTTAGAATGCATACCATTTAAATAATACAGAGAATTGATAAAACAAAAATAAACGTCATTCACAACTATAATTAACTAAACAGTAATTTTGTATGACAATTTGAAAAAAGAAACGTTCATACATATAGCTTGCTTTTAATTACAATTAAATATTTTATTTCGAAAAATTAAAATAATTACGTAGCAAATAATTTCATTTATTTTGATAACAATATATATATATATATATATATATATATATATATATATATATATATATATATATATATATATATATGTATGTGACATCAAGAATCTAAGCGATATATACCACCTGTTACTTAAATCAGATACCAAGAACAATACTATATCACAGATTACTAACTTGACTGATATATCCATTAACAACTAACATACCTTTATAATTAATTTTCATTAACAAAAAATATATAACATTCCCTTGCTTTTCTTAGATACGTCTCAATAAGATTCAATAATACATGAACAATATAATATAATTAAATAAAGAAAATCAAAATAATATTTCCCTTTACTGGGATTTAAATTCATTCGTTTTTTACCAATGAACCTTAACGACATAAAGATTCATACCAATTATAATGAAGTTGTCAGCGCTTGCGTTCTGGCTTAAACAGAACCTCACTTTTAACTATTTAAAATCAAAAATTTAGTTATTGCCGACATTTCAAAGAATTACCTCCTTTTAAATGTAGTTGCATTGGGTTTTCGATTAACCTTGGGTAAGCCTTTACGTGTCAAGTTCGAAGCTACCATACATTTCATTTCTTATAAAAAACTTTTTTTGCACATAGTAACAAAAAACACCACTATGTTACTAGCAAAGTTTTTTAATATTCTAACTCTACAATTCTAAGTTACGGTAAGATCATTAATTTTTTAATAGATAATATATGGTAGCTAATTATAATTTATTCTCTTTCAGCCCTGAAGAAGCCAAATTAATTCTCTTTGGCGAAAACGTTCGGCGAAACAATTGATACACATTAGAGTATTTCTTGCAGATTTCCCCAATATTTAAGAGTTTACTATATATATGTATATATATCATTATAAGAGTGTGTGGATTACATCTTGACCTACCTCAATGCAAAGAATAGCACAGCAGGCAAGGTCAAACTCATATTTCGCTAAATTGCACATTCCGATAGAAAAGAAAGTGTTATAATACAGGTATACTTATTTAATACATAACGTACATTTAGTATTGTCTAATATATTTACCGCTGAATGTAAAAATTTTTAAAATAATCATGGAGAGTCTATACGTTAAGCAAGCGGAATTAGGAACAGAAATAGTGAAACTCGTTTCAAATACAAAAAAGGATTCCCAATCTCGGAAAAATCAACAATACATCCGGGATAGACAGGAAAAATTAGAAGAATATTGGGCAAAATTTTTAAATAACCACGAAAAGCTGCTAGAAGGGGGTATAACGAAAGAAAAATATTTTGAAACAAAATACTATGATCAGGTATTTAAGACATACATTGAGGGGAAAACCCTGTTGGAAGAATATGGAAGGGTGCTGAAAAGAGGAAAAGCACCGAAAGTAAAGGAGATACAGATAAGAAAACAAAGAATCGAGGAATTATTACGGCCAGAAAATGAACAAGACTTGCAGGAGGATGAAGAATTGCAGTCAGAGTTAAGAGAATACATGGAAAAGGTGAATACACTAATGATTGAAGCAGCAGTAAATGAGGAACTGGACGCTACAGATATTGGAGAAGTAGAGAGAATAAATCATCTAAAGAGGAAAGTCAGGGAAGTTTTAAAGAAAATAAGGCCAGGAATGCAACGGCCAGAAAGCACACAGAGGAGGGACGGTGTGACATTGCCGCAGGTAAAAATCCCTGTGTATGAAGGCAGATATGAAACGTGGAGAACTTTCCACGATCTGTTTACTAAAGTAATACATGAAAACGACCAGTTATCAAACGCAGAAAAAATGCAGTACCTAAAAACTCAAGTAAGAGGGGAAGCCAACAGAATGATACAACACTTAAACATATCCGAGGCCAACTACGAAGTGGCCTGGAACATGCTAAAAGATAGGTATGAGAACCCAAGGATGATATTGTTTAAATTAATAGACAGGATGCTACTAGCGCAGGAAGTAAAGGAATCTTCTGCTAGAGCATTGAAATCACTACATGACACCTTCCACGAAAGTCTGGAAGCCATAGGAGGGTTAGGAACAGACACGGAAGCGTGGAGCCCATTGATAGCCCGAATTATCATAACGAAATGGGACAATGAAACTAGGAGGCTGTACGAAAACCACATTGGAGACAGTAGAGAGATACCGACGTACAAATCGACACAAACATTCTTACAGCGAAGATTTCAGACACTTGAACTGCTGGAGTCAGAAAAAAGACAAGAGAAGCAAGGAGGATCTCTTAGGAAACCAAGAACACATTGCGTGATATGCAACGGAGATCACGGAGTACCGAACTGCAGAGAATTTCAGGAACTCAATGTAAGAGACCGGAACAGGATGATAAAAGAAAAAGGATTGTGTACAAACTGCCTAGCACATAAAAAAGAAAAACAATGTTATTCACAATATAGGTGCAGACACTGTGGCGGAGACCACCACCATATGTTGCATTATGAAAAAGGAAACACAAGCAACAAAAGAAACTCCAATGAAACGAAACGAGAACAAACACAAGAAAGAAATGGAAGAGATTCAAACAATAGAAGAAACGGGTACCAAGCTGATAGGTACAGAGGAGGAAATAATAATCCATACAACGCCAGAGAACAAAATAACGGAAGGCGAGAAAATACACAAGATACCAATGGGCCTAGGAATAGCAACGACCAGCAAAGAGGGCAGAATTCAGTAAACTGTGCAAGCCATAAGGAAGGTGAAGCATTACTAGCGACAGCTGTGGTACGCATAAGAGATGCGAAAGGAGATTCACACATAATGAGAGCACTAATCGACCAAGGGTCACAATGCGCATTTATAACGGAACAAGCTGCGACGATGCTAGGAACAACAAGGAAGCCCATACAGGCGACCATATCCGGGATAGGCTCGTCAGGAGAAAAAACAGCCAACTGGAGTATGAAACTTATAATCGAAACTCATTACGAAAGTGACTTCAAAATGGAAATAGAAGCACTAGTACTACCGAAGATAACAAGGAATTTACCGGAAAAGGATATAATTCTACCGGACTATAACGAGAAAAATGCAATACTGGCAGATCCAAGATATTACAAGGTAGGGAAGATAGACTTACTACTAGGAGTAAAAGAATACAGTTACATATTGACAGAAGGGATGCACAGAATAAGTAATGGACTCCTGAGTCAAAACACCAAACTAGGATGGATAGTTTCGGGAATAGCACGAGAAAGGGAGAATATAAAAGCAGAAGTATGCTGTATGATATCAAGACAAGAAATGGACGTACAAATAAAGAACTTCTGGGAATTAGAAGAAGTAAATCAGGATACAAGTTTCTCAGTGGAAGAACAAGAATGTGAAGAACTGTATCGACAGACTGTAAAAAGGAATGAAGAAGGGAGATACGAAGTAAAAATTCCGTTTAGGGAAGACGTCGCAAAGTTAGGAGAATCTAAACAGCAAGCATTCGCCAGATTGATGCAACTAGAAAGGAAGTTTGCAAAAGACAAACAGTTAGAAGCGAATTACAGACAATTCATGGAAGATTATGAAAACCAAGGTCATATGGTAATAGCAGAAAACCAGGGAGATGGGTACTACTTACCTCATCATCCAGTGAGAAAAGAGGACAGTACTACAACGAAAATAAGAGCCGTGTTTGATGCATCAAGCAAAAGCTCATCGGCAGTAAGCCTGAATGATATTATGCACACAGGGCCGAAATTACAACAAGACTTGACAAATATACTATTACGATGGAGATCCAATAAGGTAGCATACTCAGCGGACCTGGAAAAAATGTTTAGACAAATCAGAATGGCAGAAGAAGACCAAAAATATCAAAAAATTTTGTGGAGAAAGGACACAAAGGACCACATACAAGAGTATAACTTAACGACGGTGACATACGGCACGGCCGCAGCACCCTTTTTAGCGTTAAGAACAATACAACAATTACAAGAAGACGAAGGAGCGAGGTTCCCGTTGGCATCGAAAATTGTAAAAGAAAACATGTATGTAGACGATATACTAGGAGGAGCTGAGACAGTGCAGGAAGCAGAAACAGCCCAAAAGGAATTAATACAACTGTCCAGAAAAGGAGGTTTCACTCTTAGAAAATGGTTGAGCAACGAAGAAAAAATAATGGAGAACGTACCGGAGGATATGAGGAACGTAGACTCGAAGGCATTCAAACAAGAAGAAGTACGGAAAACGTTAGGAATACACTGGTCACCTAAAGAGGATATAATCACATTCAAAATAGGGATAACGACGGCAAAGAAAATAACGAAAAGACACGTACTGTCAGAAGTAGCAAAACTATACGACCCACTGGGATGGATAGCACCTGTAGTAATTCAGGCGAAAATGTTCATACAGGAATTATGGGAGCAAAAGACCAGTTGGGATAAAGAATTAACTAGCAACCAACAAAGCAGGTGGAATACATACCAGGTGCAATTAGTAAATCTGGAGAAAATAACATTGCCCAGGTGGAACAACTTAAGCAAGATAAACAGAGTAGAACTGCATGGATTTGCAGATGCGTCTATGAAAGGATATGGAGCGGTAATCTACTCAAGGGTATTAGGCCCAGAAATTAAAACGAATCTAATGATAGCAAAATCGAAAGTCGCACCATTGAACAGGGAAAACATTGAGGTATATGCATGGTCGGACTCAACGATAACCCTGGCTTGGATAAGGGGATCATCAAAAAGGTGGAAAATGTTCGTCGCCAACAGAGTAGAGGAAATAAGACGCGTTATAGGACCGAAAAATTGGCATAAGGTAGATACAAAGGAAAATCCAGCGGACATCCTCTCACGTGGAAGTACCGCATCAGAATTATTAGAAGCAGAGCTATGGTGGAAGGGACCAACTTGGCTGACTAGTAACAAAACTTTAACTCAGGAATCAGAAGAAATACCAGAGACAAATGAGGAGGAAGTCAAAACGAAAATAACGGTGCACACGACAACGATAAAGGAGGACATATGCGAGAGATTCTCAAATTTAGAAAGAATGAGAAGAGTACTTTCATATTGTAGGAGATTTGCAGACAAATGCAGAAAAAAGAAGGACAATGGACAAAGTCAGATTACAGTCCAAGAATTAGAGGAAACGCTATTAAAGGTGATAAAGCACACACAGCACGCCTACTTCAAACAAGAAATAAATAAGCTGGAGAAGAAACAGCAATTAGACAAGAAAAATAAATTAGCGTCATTGGTACCATTCCTGGATAGACAAGGAATTCTAAGAGTCACCGGAAGACTGAGACACACGAATCTAAAGTACGGAGAAAAACATCCGATAATTTTGCCAAAGGATAGTGCATTAACAAAGTTACTTATAACAGATAGTCACGCAAGAAATCTACATAGCGGATTACAACAAACACTACAGTACATAAAAAGGAAATACTGGATAATCAACGGCAGAAGAACCGTGAAAGATCATCTAGCAAAATGTTTAAGGTGCAGGAGGTATAAAAGCCAAGCAGCACAACAATTAATGGGAGATCTACCGAAAGACAGAGTGAACCCGAGTCATCCCTTTACTAACACAGGGATAGATTATGCCGGGCCAATAAAAATAAGTACCACGAGAGGCAGAGGACAGAGGAGCTATAAGGGCTACATCTCAGTATTTGTGTGTCTGTCAACGAAGGCAGTACACCTTGAGGTAGTAAGCGATATGTCTACGGATGCTTTCATCGCAGCGTTCAAGAGATTTACGGCACGCAGAGGACAGTGCAACAACGTATACAGTGATAACGGAACCACATTCGTAGGAACAGCAAATTTGTTGAAAAAAGAAAATCAAAAAATAGATGACGAGATAAAACAAGGATTACGGGCACTAGGTACCCAGTGGCATGTCATACCTGCATATGCACCACATTTCGGAGGATTATGGGAGAGCGCAGTGCGAATAATGAAATATCACTTGAAAAGAATCATCGGGGAAACAGTTCTAACATATGAAGAATTGAGTACGGTGCTGGCACAAATAGAAGCATGTATGAACTCGAGACCATTATGTGGGTCATCAGAAGACCCTGAAGGGAAAATAGCCCTGACACCAGCTCACTTCCTTATAGGGAGAGAAATTATATCACCAAATCGGGAAGAAGAGCTTACGACTTATTTGAAGATGCCGACGAGGTGGAGATTAGTGGAGAAAATAAAAAGAGACTTCTGGAAAATTTGGAAACAGGAATACCTGCACCAATTACAACAGAGAAATAGATGGCATAAGGCGCACCCTAACATAAAAGAAGAAGAAATAGTTATAATTAAAGAAGAGGATACACCTCCAGGCAGATGGCCATTAGCGAGGGTAACAGAAACACACCCTGGAGCGGAGGGATTAACCAGAGTAGTAACAGTGAGAAAGGCAAACGGGAAACTGACTAAAAGACCCATACATAAGCTAATACGACTGGAAGAAGAGAAACAGGAAAAGCCGAAAAAGGCAGCAGCACTAAGATGGAAGAAAATACTAGTAGCTATAATGTTTTTAACGATGTTAAAACCCATAAAGGCAGAACCGTATAAAATATATAATCCGGTACCAGGATTTTTCACAGAAGACCTTGGAGAGGTCGTCATAGACCGGGGAACATTTCGAATAAAGGTGTTACTCGAAAAAGGAAGAATTCGAACAGAGCACCAACTAATAGGAAATATGATACAAGGCGTACGAGAACTGTGTCATGAGATAAAAATCGTGAATTGTAAGGATATAATAGAGAAATTGGAGGAAGGACAAAGAAAGGCGGAGTCAGTAAGCGAGGGGCTGACAGTAGAAATAAAAGGAAGGGAAAGAAGAGGAATATTAGGAACAATATTAACCTCAGTATTTGGAGTCAATGACGAAGCCTACAGTAACATTGAAGCATTAGATAATAACCAAAAGGAGCTAATAAAGGAATCACAGCACCAGGCGAAGATAATGTTAGAAACAATAACATCAATCAATCACACAGAGAACAGGATAAACGAGCAAATGAACAAGTTTAACAAAGCACTAATCACAGGTCTACAAGAAATATCTAAAGGACTTAACGAAGTAGAAGACAAAGCACAAAAACTAGAAACCGAATATAGCACGTTACGAATACAAACGATAGCATTACAAGTTATGGACTTCATAAACGAATATACTCAATTTTACGAGGGAATATTAAACCTTCACTATAACCACGGACACTTCATTGATATAGTGAAACCGGGTGAAATAACCAAATTAATAGGGAAAGCAGGGCAGATACTGCCTCAAGGGGTCGAAATACGACGACAACCCATTATAGAAACAGAAGTCAGTCATGACGACAGATATATAACAGTCATCGGCTACTTCATAGTGACAGGGAAAAATAAGTACAGCATGCTCAAAGTCACGGCCATACCACTTAACGTTGAGGGGTCGGTGTTGCGCACATTTGTCGCCCCAAGGAATCTACTGGTCGTAGATTATAACACACTGCACTACTTCGAATTGACCACGGAAGATAGAGAAAGGTGCTTACTGTTGACAAAGGCGCAGATAGCGTGCTCACCAACGGCTATAAGAAACATGGATACCCAACCAAACTGCATACTAGAAGAAATTTATGAGCGATCTAAGAATAGCACATGTCCAGTGGTAGCCAGGACAATACAGACAGCTCAATGGAGTAAGATGGGTACTCCCAACCTCTGGCTAGTTATCACGCCAGTCACGATACACATATCCATTATTTGCGATGGAAATCGGAGCGAAAGAGTACTGGTACGAGTCACATTCCTGAAGCTTTCACCCAAATGTATCGCCCAAACGAAAAATATTACATTACTCCCCACTAGCAGTGGGGTGGACAGAGCAGTGACGAGTTACCTGAAGTCGCCAATCACTCCCGTGGCCCAACTGGTGGCGAGGACACCCCGCAAGTTTAACACGCCTCTAAACACCTACCTTGACATACCAGGAGGAGAGCTACGTCATGTGTTACTTGAGGAGGAGAGTCTGGAACAAGAAATGACGCATACGCAGTGGCGATCGATTCACGAATCTAATTGGCATTATTTTGTGGCCACCGGGATCATTACTATAATGGTAATAATTGGGATACTCACGTTATGGAAGTACCGTCCTGTTGCACGACTATGTCGTTCAGGGAATCCACAAACTCAGACTAACGAACAGGAAGTACCTGTATTAGTTAGTAATCGGCACAACAATGTACGGTCGACTTCCCAAGTTGACATCCCACTTTCCACATCTTCATCCAATTGCCCTAATTTTAATCTAGAGATAGAGTCGGACATTGATAGCTAGGGTACGGTTGGAAGATTTTGATTATTCTTAAACTATTTATAATTTATCATGTTTGAATTTTACTATGTTATGTAATACTTATATGTAAACTTTGAGTATTGACACTTGGGCCAGATTGCCCGATTCCGCAGTATGTCCAATATCAAATCTTCAGAATTCATATCCGAAATTGGACAGTATAATTTTATCACCCAGTAGACCGAATGAATCTATTTGTTATTAAATACACACACGTAGTTAATTAGGTTACATACACATTTGGTCAATTATAAATAATAATTTGGACATCAGTCAAAAGTACTGACAAAGTTAAACAATTTACATAAATTAAATACACATATCACGCTAGGTACGCGAAAAATATTGACCCAAATAGAATTTATATAAAACTAATATCTCTTGACTAGAGAAGCATTCAATCAATATTCACTCAACGAACATATAGTCTTCAACGATCAACTTCATCAGTCTCTACTCAAAGTAATCCCGGGTCTACACCCATAGTGTACGTCTCAACAATAAACTCTGCTACTATTATTTGGTGTTTCCATTACAACAGAACGAACATCTTCACTGAGCCAACGAAGGGAATTTGTTCACGATGAATGGCAAAGAAAGCAGTATTCGGGGAGGATCCTTCGGTGTCCCCTACGAAAGAATTCTAGTAGAGAGGGTAAAGCCAATTCTCAAGCCTCATCTGGTTCCTGAAGCAGACACCAACTGGACACGCGGAGCATCCAATATACCTCGGAGTAAAGATGGACATAATACTCACTTATAAAGCTCACTGTCAAAAGACCGCTCTAAAGTTAGCATCCCGTAACAATCTACTTCGCAAACTCCCCTACTCTAAATGGAGCTCCCAGTCAAACGTCTCTCAGTTCCTCCACGGGCGAGTATGCATGCTCTGTCTGGGGTAGATCGACACACGCTAAAAGTGGATGTGGCCCTAAACGAAGCATTCCGAAGAGCAACGCCACTAGAGAAACTATATCAGTGTGCGGGGATCGACCGATCGGACCTGCGAAGACGAACCACGGAGTACACTGAAAGCTTCAGTCATTTGACGACAGACATGTGACGTTCGGTGCGGAAGAGCACTCATAAGAAGACCTGCAGCTAAAATCCAGGAAAGATTTACACAATAGCGTTCTCGTGGGAGCTTTAGCTTGGTATCCTCCGAAATGAAACCAACCGACTGGTTTAAATTGAGTCAATTTGTAGTTTTGAGCGAAGAAAATCGTAATTTGGTGTTTTTTCAGTTTTAAATTATTTATAACTCGAAAACGATCAACTTTAGAGAAAACTAACAACAGATATTTTTTAATCATAATGGTCTAAACACTTTTGTGTCTTAGATCTTGTTACTCTCTCTTATACACGCCGCAGCCCGAGCGCCCGTCCTGTCATAAGCGCTTGATTAACGATAAAAGAACAATATTTAAAATTAAATAAGCTCAAAATACTTATCGGGAAATAATAGAAACAAAGATTGAACTTGAATTACGGTCCTTGGTGAATTCAAAAATAATATTTTTTAATTGTGTTTTTAAGTCTAGAAAACAGTAATTTTGAGTTTTTTTAAATTTTAAATTATTTAAAACTCAAAAACAATTAAGTTTAAAGAAAACTTACAGGATAACTATTTTTTTCAGAATGGTCCAAACAATTTGAAACAATTTGTCCGGACCGAAAAATTAATTGTTACAATTTGTTTAAAAAAAATTGTTCACAAAAATTTGAACATCTTTTCGCCTGGGCGACCTCTTGAACCTTATTTTGGGGTATCTCATGAAAGTGAATATGCAAAAGAATCTCATAGGAGTATTTTGCCGAACGAAACCGAGCTTTTCGCCTTGTCTATAGTTGGATACACTATATTTTCCAATATACAGAAGAAAATATTATTTTTTAACGCAAACATTGTCGTCAGATGCTATAAAAAATATTCCGTCCCTAACTAATTATATAGACAATTATATTTATTTATTATTATTATACATTTACTTATACCCGCTAGTATTTTTAATTACTATTTCTACAAACATTTAAATTGTACTATTGGAGATGATATTGCACAAAAATATATCATTCTTTATAGCTTACACACAATTTAGTTGATACAAGGACTCTGATAACTCTACGAAAATTATATGCAATTATACCAGAAGTTTACTTGGAGTTTTATTATAAACGTTCAAAGTTTTCTCATTTTTGTTATTAAATAATGGAAAAGTTATATCTATACTAAAACCACAAATTACCATTCATATTATTTGATAAAGTTATATTTTGACAACATCGGTTTATTTGTGACCATTAGTTGCTTATTGAATTACGGTATCAGTAGTATTTTAAATTGATTATCTATCAGTTAACTAGTAATATGGTTAAATAGATTAAATTATTAAAACAAAATTAAAATTACTGGGGATACACAGAAATAACGTGGTATTATTACATATGTATTATAAATTACGTGTTTCCTAGTGACGAAATACGGGTAACAATACATTTCGGTTGACGGATTAGTCCTTACAGTAAGGATCGTGATATGTACAGAAACACGTAAAAGAGTATGAGTAACACTGCACTTTGGTAGTGTGTTGTTCAAATCTTCCTGGAAATCCTCCTAGTGTGCCATGTTCCTAGGGAACGTCGGCGACTACCATGATTATAACATTCTGATATTGATATCGGTCTTGGGCTACGTATAACAATTGGTCTGCTGTTAAACCCATCCATTGTCGAAACTTTTTCAACCAGGAGAGTGTCCTCCACCCTATCCATTTCTTTCCTTCAATTGAGACTTAGCCAATAGAAAGCGATCATAAATTGGTATTGTGCAAAATCCGAATGAAAACACATATATGTAATAACAAAACACCAGAATACACCACAAAGATAAAAGTCAGAAGATTACAGGATGACTTCTCAAGATACCTATTCCAAAAAAGAATAACCGAAAAAAGCAGAAATACATATATCACAGAAAGTGATGGAGTCAAAGAAAGCTGGGCAGAAGTTAAGTTTAATATCTTAGCCTCGGCGAAGGAAGTTCTTGGTGAAAGAAATATAAATAAAAGAACTGCATGGTTCAAGGCGAAGAACTCCATGGTTTTGTACAGAAGTGAAGGAAAATGTAAAGAAAAGAAAAAAGGTTACCTGAAATACATGTCAAAGAAAACACAAGAGGCATAGCATAATTACAAGACAATTATAGACGAAACACATGCAATTGTAAGAAAAAATAAAAAATGATCACTGGAAACGTTTTCGAAAGAAATGGAACATGATTTTTACGGACTGCAAAAGGAAATATGGCGCTTCATAAGAGGTCAAAGAACGGAGGTAAAGGAACCAATAGAACAAAAACAAATAGAAAAGGATACGTTGATTGACTACCTAAATAAGCTATATGCAGAGGAAGAACAAACGACGCTACAACCGTAGAAATTTCCACAAACGAAGAACTTAATATAAATGTACAGGAAGTTCGGAGAATATTTGAAAACCTGAAGAACAAACAAGCAGCAGGTAAAGACGGGATACCAAACGAATTACTGAAATATCGTGGAGACATTTCTCCATAGAGAAAAAAATAGCCAAAAAACAGAGGTATAAACTTGTTAAATACTACGCTAAAACTTACTACTAAAATTTTACAAGTACTAATAAATCAGAGGATAAGTGTTTTCGTAGTGGAAGATCGTGTACAGATGCAATATTCGTTATAAAGCAAATTACTGAGAAATCGCTAGAGTATAATAGACCAGCATTTCTGTGTCTGATTGACCTAAAGAAAGCGTTTGACAGAGTAAGACACAAAGAATTATTCCATCATCTGCATAATAGAGAAACTCCACTAAATATTATAGAAACTATCGAAAACATCTACCAAAACAACAAAATGGAAGTCAGAATAGATGGACAACTTACAGAACCTATAGAAATAGGCAGCGGAATAAGACAAGGGGATTCACTGAGCCCCATGCTCTTCAATTTTATCATGGATGAAATCATCAAAAGCGTTAACAAAGGAAGAGGATACATAATGGGAAACAAATAAATCAAAATACGCTGTTACGCAGACGACGCAATATTGATAGCCCAAGGTGAAGATAGTGTTGTGAATTTATTAATTGTTAAGTCTTTAATTTATAATGTCTTTATCAAAAGGTTCTTATCTAAATTTATTAAAAAGCACAATAACTGATATTAATTTATTTATCACTAAATATACATAATTTATTAAAAGGCGAGCGTAACAATAAATATCGCGAGCGCGAATCTTCTTTATTAACTGTTTTCAAAATAAAAGTTCCCTCATATTTATACGAAAACAGCTGCTCTAGAACTCCATGGATGTTGACCTCAATTGACCTGGTTTCGCCTCGAATGGACAGGCCTAATTCCGGAAGATTCGAATGGAACCAGTTTTTTTTATTACTTGGAGTTTATGCCAGCTGGTCGAAAGGTCTCGTATAATCTAAAACATATTAGTGAATAAAAACATGTTTACAGGTTAAAACTATGACTCATATTTTTACGTAACATTGCCCCCCTCTCAAAAGATGGTTCCTCCTGGAACCTTGTCGGGACTAGAACTGGAACGGTATGCTGGTATCGGCAACTGGACCCTCTTTTACAACTTCCAGTTGTATAAAAATGACAAGGGACGGTTTTCTCTCCGCACCAGTAACTATGCGGATTGCAACAGACTAACACCTGGACTTCGGTGTCTTTAAAGATCTCCTCCACCATATTTCGGATAACCCTCCAATCTAATTGGCGGCACTCCAACTTTGGCATGGCTAACTTTTGCACGTCGGACTCTAGTACGTGCCCTCTCAATTGAAGTAAGGCTTCCCATACATCTCGGTAGGTAGGTTGGTCACGGGCAGTGTCTTTTGTTACCAGGTAGAAAAGGTAACGTGATGCATCTTGGAGTTTCAAGGTTTTACCGGGAACTGGCACTTGGCATTGAAGTTCTGCAACTCGACCAAACTTCCTTCGAAAGACGGATGCCAACCCTGGTGCGTCTTTGATACTGGCCGGGATGGTAAGGGCCAGCGAGTGGTCATCGGGGAGCGCGAGTAGATCTTGCTTTTCTTCAGTGGTAACACCATGTCTTGCTTTACCGGTACCTCCATAGGCACCCATGAATTCCTCAAACGTGAGGTCAGACACATCTTGGACTTGGTTTACTTCCACTTCTTCATCTACGTCGTGGTCACCTTCGAAAGATGCCAACCAGTTATGGTGTACTATCATCGGCTTTCCCCTCGGAATCTTGCTTATTCGGTAGATGACATCGTTGATCTTCTCCATGATGAGGTATGGACCTTCCCAAGACTGCTGCAATTTGGGAGAACAACCTTTTCGCTTCTTGAGATTATACAGCCATACTTTGTCGTTCTTCTTAAAGCAACCCTTTTCGGCTTGTATATCGTACCGTTTCTTCATTCGGTCGCTAGCGATCTGAAGGTGGGAACGGACCAACTCATGTACATCGTCCATTCTTCTTCGTAATTCGATCACATAATCTTCACCTGCTACATCTTCTCCAGGTCGACACCCAAATTCTAGATCACAAGGTAGTCGCATGTCGCGTCCGAATAGGACTCTGGCTGGTGTCTGGCCCGTTGATTCCTTAACAGCAGATCTGTAGGCCATTGTGAAGAACGGAAGGTATTGGTCCCGGTCTCGCTGATGATCGGACACCATCTTTGTCAAATACTTGCCAACTGTCCTATTCATTCGTTCTACCATACCATCCGATTGCGGATGATACGCGGTAGTTCTTGTTTTCTTCATGCCTAGTCTATCACATATTCCTTGGAATAGATCACTTTCGAAGTTCCTGCCTTGGTCACTATGGATCTCCAAAGGCACTCCAAATCGGCTGATATATTCTTGGATCAACTTATCTGCAACGGAGGCGGGCCTTCTGGTCTGGAAGTGCATAAATCTCGACCCACTTAGTGAAGTAATCCATTACTACCAACATGTACTTGCCCCCATTTTCACTTTCTGGAAATGGCCCTGCAATGTCCAAAGCTATTCTTTCAAACGGGCTTCCAACATTATATTGTCTCATAGGAGCTCTCCTTTTCCGGTGAGGCCCGTTACTCGTAGCACAAATAGTACATTTCTTACACCAGTCTTTTACGTCGTCGGAACTGTTCATCCAATAAAACCGTTCCCGAATTCGCTGAAGGGTTTTCCTTACACCAAAATGCCCTCCCGATGGACTGTCGTGTAACTGACGAAGTACTTCGGCTATTCTGCTCTTTGGGATCACCAACTGTCTTCTTTTCTCTGAACCGTCATCATTTTCCAGGACTCGTTTGAGCAAGCCATCTTCGATAATAAATGAGTCCCACTGGGCCCAATACGTCTTAACTACTGAGCATAGGTTTGATATTTCCTGCCAAGGTGGTCGACGGTTTTCCTCTTTCCATTTTCGGATTTTCTGTATAACTGGATCTCTCTCTTGTTCTTCCCTTATCTTAGTAGGCGTCCAGTCGTCGTTGAGAATCGTCGTTCTTAGCACTGCTGCTTCCTTGGATTCCGTTTTGTTGCAGTGGGAACACTCTGCTGGGCATGGCCTTCTGGAAAGAGAATCAGCGTTTCTGTGGCTAACTCCGGCCCGGTGCTCAATCTTAAAATCGTATTCTTGGAGTCGTTCGATCCACCTGGCTATCTGACCCTCTGGATTCTTAAACTGCATCAACCACTTAAGGGCGGCATGGTCGGTTCGGATTAGAAACTTTCTGCCATAGAGGTATTGATAGAAGTGCTCTACTGATTTCACTACTGCCAGAAGTTCTCTTCTCGTGACGCAATAATTCCGTTCAGGTTTTGAAAGAACTTTACTAAAATATCCGAGGACTCATTCCTGTCCTCCTTGAATCTGAGACAGCACTCCTCCAATTCCCACATTACTTGCATCCGTATCTAAGATGAACTCTCCTTCTGGCAGTGGATACCCTAAAATTGGTGCTGTTATTAAATGCTTTTTCAACGTTTCAAAGGCATTTTGGCAGTCTATATCCTAGCGGTAATCTCTTGCTTCCTCCGTAAGTCGCGTTAATGGCTTAGCGATATCTGCAAACTTCTTAATAAACCTCCGGTAGTAAGTACATAGTCCAAGAAAACTTCTCACTTGATGTTTGTCAGTTGGTTTTGGCCATTCCTTAATGGAATCGATTTTTCCCTTATCCACGGCCACTCCTTCTTTACTGACTATATGGTCCAGATAATTGACTCTACCTTGAAATAGCTGGCACTTCTTGGGGTTTAGCATCAATTGGGCAGCTTTAAGTCGATTAAAAACGTTTTCTAAATTCCTCAAATGATCTTCGAATGTCTCCCCCAAGACGATTATGTCATCTAAATAAACCAGGCATGTTTTCCAAGATAACCCTCTCAACACATTTTCCATAAGCCTCTCAAATGTCGCAGGAGCATTACAGAGTCCAAATGGCATAACGTTGAATTGCCACAATCCCGATCCTGTGGTGAAGGCTGTCTTTTCATTATCTACTGGGTCCATTTCTACCTGCCAGTATCCAGACTTCAAATCCAAAGTAGAAAACAATTTACTTCCAGCCAATGTGTCCAATGTGTCATCGATCCGAGGCAGAGGATAACTATTCTTCTTGGTAACGTTGTTCAGCAAACGGTAATCCACACAGAACCTCGTCGTTCCGTCTTTCTTCTTAACCAGGACCACCGGAGAGACCCATGGGCTCGTAGAAGGTTCTATCACCCCGTCTTTCTTCATTTCCTGAACAATCGTTTCAGCTTCCTCTCTTTTCGCCTGTGGTAATCGTCGAGCTGTTTGACGAATTGGCTTAGCATTACCAGTATCAATTTTATGCTTAACAACGGTAGTTCTTCCCGTCTTTCCTCCTTTCGGTACGAAAATATCACGATACTGCCGAAGAAATTCCTTTAATTTCCTTTTCTCAATCTGATTCAGAGACTGTCCTGCAACTGCAACCATTTGGTCGAATTTGTCGTTGGAATTATCAGATGTTGTCGCCTGACGGATTATGGATGTCACAGGTACACAAGTTCCTACTTTTGTCTCTTTCTTTATGGTCACTGGGTAGTCATTGACATTGATAAGCCTCACAGGAATTTCCTTAGCCAAAGTCACCAATTCCTTTCCAATTATGATTCCACGGCCAACCTCATCGTCGTGGTTCCAAGGCTCCATCATAACAGGTCTCCCTTCGTCCACAATTCCCTGTAGCCGCGCTACTATGATCGTTTCACTTCTCGCAGGCACGACTGTATCTTCTTTAATGGCTGCTTGCACAGTGTTGTCATTATGTGGATGGAGAAATACTTCATCGTTGCCAACTTTGATTACCTTATTCTTAAAATCCAATTGGAATCCATGCATATTCATTACGTCCATTCCTAATATAACATCCTCTTCGATGTCAGCAACTATAACAGTATGGACAAACTTTTCTGCTCCAATTCCCAATTGTACCTGGATTTCTCCATGAATGTTGGCATTTTCACCTGTAGCGGTCCGAAGTCGCAACCTCGTTGGTAACAGTTTCTTACGGCTGTTTATAACTGCCGGGCGTATAATGGTTCTGGTCGCTCCGGTATCCACCAACAACGTATGCTTTTTACCATTTATCTCTCCATCTACATATACGCCATCCTCACGACATTTCAAAGAAGCTATTAGTATAAGAGGATCTTTGGAAAAGTTCCGGGTCGAAGCTGCTCCCCTAAAGCCGACTCGTTCTGGTTTTCCTGATGGTGAGTTTCTTGATTTTATAGTCTTCGTTTTCTTGCATGTAATAATTTTCATCATATTAACGAGCTGGTCAAGTTTATCTTCATCTCCTTCCTCTTTTACAGTCCTAACTTTACTGTACCCGCCAGAGGCCTGCGTAGCTGACTCGTATTCGAGGGCGGCGGATAGGACATCAACCAGCGTCTTGTGACGAGCTAATCGCAGTGTTCTCTGCATTTCATGATCACGAAGACCATCAATAAACGTTTGAACGGCCAATTTTTCCATCATGTCTTCGGGAGCTGTTGGATAAGCATATCGTACTAATCTGGCAATATCTACCTCATATTCTTGAAGAGCCTCATCTTTCTTTTGTCTACGATTTTTAAGCTGCGACTGATATACATGCTCCAAATGTTCGTGGCCATATCGCATATTTAACCTCTTCTTCAGTTGTTCGAAATCATCGGTCTCCTCTACGGCTATGGTCTGAAGCACATCTAAGGCATCTCCTCGAAGAGCGATAGTCAGGTTTACAGCCTTTTCTTTTTCAGACCATCCATTCGCTCTTGCAGCTGATTCGAACTGTTTCATGTAGTTGTTCCATGACGATTTTCCGTCGAAAGTTGGGACTTTCACATGGACAGAACCTCCACTTCCTTCAAATTTCGGCCGTATTTCCAACTTACATTTCGTCTCGTCTTCTTTTATCTCCACTGTAATTGGATTGTTTCCTCTCTCTGCTGTCCCGGTTTCCTCCATCTTCCTTTCTATCTCTTTAATCTTTTCTTCGAAGGCCGACATATCGGCAGCAACTTGGTTTTTTAGCGAAGACATTCTATTGTCGAGGGCAGACATCTCAGAAGTCACTTTAGAGATTTCCAAAGAGATATTAGCAGAGACTTTGCTTTCCAGCGAAGAAATCTCGTTAGAAACTTTGTCTTCCAAAGAAGCGATGTCGCCGGAAACTTTGTTCTCTAATGATGCGATGTCACCAGAAACTTTCGAAATATCGCCAGAAACTTTGTTCTCTAATGATGCAATGTCACCAGAAACTTTGTTCTCTAATTTCGAAATCGACGAGATGACAGCATCTTCAAATATATAAGTCTCTGGATCTAGTCCTTCTTCTAGCAAAGCGTTCTTTAGTCGTTGGACTAACTCAGCCTTTTTTCCGGTAGAAGCTAATTCTCTGTCTTCGAGATGTCTTCTTAAATTCGTCACTGTGAGCTCATAAATCGTCGTCATTTTCACAATTTATAAATATTCACTTCTATTATTATTATAAGTCTAATTTATGTTCGGTCCAACTTCTAACACCATTTGTTGTGAATTTATTAATTGTTAAGTCTTTAATTTATAATGTCTTTATCAAAAGGTTCTTATCTAAATTTATTAAAAAGCACAATAACTGATATTAATTTATTTATCACTAAATATACATAATTTATTAAAAGGCGAGCGTAACAATAAATATCGCGAGCGCGAATCTTCTTTATTAACTGTTTTCAAAATAAAAGTTCCCTCATATTTATACGAAAACAGCTGCTCTAGAACTCCATGGATGTTGACCTTAATTGACCTGGTTTCGCCTCGAATGGACAGGCCTAATTCCGGAAGATTCGTATGGAACCAGTTTTTTTTATTACTTGGAGTTTATGCCAGCTGGTCGAAAGGTCTCTTATAATCTAAAACATATTAGTGAATAAAAACATGTTTACAGGTTAAAACTATGACTCATATTTTTACGTAACAATAGTCTGCAAAGACTGGTTCACAGATTTAACATAAGAGCAAAAGAATTTAATATGACAATCTCATCTCAGAAAACTAAAACAATAGTAGTCAGCAAAGAACTAACCAGGTGTAAAATAGAAATTGATGGCATCAGTATTGAACAAGTAATGGAAATAAAATACCTGGGAATTACACTGTCAGCTATGAAGACCTAGACAAAGAAGTGAGAGATCAAGTACAAAAAGCAAATAGACTGGCAGGATGCATTAATGATACTATATGGCGAAACAGACATAATGACACTGAGATGAAGTCAAAAATTTATAAAGCTAGTGTAAGACCAATAATGACATACGCCTCAGAAACAAGACCAGACACAGCCACAATGCAAAGGTACTGGAAAAGGCAGAGATGAGAGTACTAAGAAGAATTACAGGAAATACGCCGAGAGATCGAAAGAGATGTGAAAACATTAGAAGAAAATGTAACGTACAGTGTATAAACGAATGGACATAAAATAGAAAAAAAGAATGGAATAACCACATAAGCAGAATGGAGGAGACCAGTGTCGTCAAAATAGCAAGAGATAAGTCACCAATCGACAGAAGAAGTATCGGACGACCGCGCAAAAGATGGAGTGGCAACCTTCCATAGAGGTATTAATCCGTCAATGAACAAGCAAAGTTGCTTATAAAGAGGAAGTAGATATTGGTTTATTATTTGATATTGTTTGCCTTTATTGTCCCTTCCATTGAGAATGCTAGCGTAGCATTAATGTTGACTTTTGTTCATATCATTATAATGATTGCTGTTGGTGTAAATTTATTGATATATTATGGTCTTAGAATCATATATTTGAATTACTTTTATCGTTATTTATTCTCTTTATTTTTATTATGAAGTACTCTAAACGATTGAATATTGTTTTGATAACTTGTATGTGTTCTACCAATCTTTTGTTTATGATAAACCATACTCCGAAATACGTGTTATCTTCATTTCCGTTATAATATAAAAAATACCGGATCTTAATGTAATGCGGTTTTATACTGTCTCGTTATTGCTAAAATTAGTATTAAGTTGTTTTATAATAAAATATTATACCGCTAGTGCAGCTTGGCAGTGTAATAAGGTAATAGTCGCTTATTTCTTGCGCGCCTACAGTATACAACGAAATTGTTAATCATATTTACGCTGAGTCGACCTATGGCCTTTAAATATTTTTAAAATATCTAGATATTTTCACAACAAAGTTTTTTAAAAAGAGATTGTCGACGATTAAGTTGTCTATGGAAAGGTTGACACTATTGAATTCCGGTCATAGAAACAGCGCCGGCAGATTCATTTTTACGTTGCAGACTAGCTCTAATACTGCATGTTTTCGTTAGTCAGAAGTGGGACCAGCTTAGCGTGAGGTAGTGCATCTTAAAACTTTTAAACGTTGACCAACTGTTTCTCTACAGTGATACATCAGATATAAAACATAAATAATTTTTCTGTATGTAACTACTTAATTTTTAAATGCTTTACGCTTGTAAAAAAATATAGTAACAATAGTATGTTTATAAATAATTATTTCTGAACAAAAATATGTAAAAATAAAACTAACATTTCGTTTCAACTAATGGAAAAGTTATGTATTAGACCGCATTAGACCAAATGTCCACGATTTCTAGAAGATTAAGTATACCTAATTGACTTTCAAAATAACTTAAAACCCCGCATTACTAGCCACTGCTCTGGTAATAAATAACTTTTAAAAATTAAATGTTAAAGCGTCAATATTTATGCAATGTTTAAAAACTGATATAAACGTACACTTATCGTTTTGTTGAGGGCATTAAGAGTTTCTTTATACTCATAACATAGTAAAGGAACCGAAATGAAATTTTGGAAAATTACTGGAACCGAATCTTCACATCGTTGTTACTTATGCGCGGCAACATCCACTAAGTTCAACGATATTAACGCAATGTTAAAAAGAGCCGTAAACGATAATCATTACAAACTAGGATTGTCAACTCTATATGCAAAAATTCGGTGATTCAAATGTTCATATATATTCAACCAAAATGCTTACGATCCAGGATGGTTTCAAAAAAGAATTAAGATTCCTCGTCCTCATAGACTAGCCAAAACTAGGCTTTGGCAGTAATATTAATGGAAACAAAACTCGACGTTACTTTGAGACTACGAATATATCAGCTAGTATAACCGGAATCGACTAAAACTGATCCATCGTTTTCATATTATTTTACCAACACTTTCCAGTGGTGAAGAAATTTATATAGAAAAATTTCGGAAATATAACTAGAGCAACAGCCAAGTACTCTGTTATATCTATATCCCTGATACCATATACCCACCGAAGTTCACCGATTACTGACCCATGGAACCTATATAATTGCAGCAGCATTATTATCAATAGGCAAACAATCAGAAAAAGATTATTACCAAAAGCGAGAGCTCTCTTAGTCTCCGTTCCGATTGTTTCAGACACTGATGATGATTCAGAAAAGGATGTTTGTGGAGCCAAAGATTCCTACACAGGATGAAGACTCCGGCAGTATATTAGCGATTATGAAGATAAAACTGAAGAAACGCTTACACAACATGACAGCGGACTTGAAAACCATAAAGATTAGAGAAAATTAGTGCATACGATCGTAATATTTCTAATGTTTTACATAAATAAATTTATTTGTAACGAATGGAGACATTTCTGAGGGAGGCCAGGGCTCGAAATGGGCTGTAGAGCCTTAGGATGGATGGAAATTATTCATGTTTATAAATTATATTTATTGATGATTTCTTAAGCTGACAAAGAATTATTACACTTGTTAAAAAAGGTAAATATTTTTTTTTAATTTAAATATTAATTACAACTGAAACATTTGTATTTAGAAAAGTCAAAAACTTTATAGTCTAAATTTTTATAAATTTCGTTGGTCATTTTACCGTTTAGAATATTCAAATTTTGATATCATAAAAATTAGTATTCAGCGAGGTCGTATTTGTGTCCAATTAATTCAAATTTTATGAAATTTGGTCCATCATATTGGATTAGCCATTTTGAATTTTTCAATTTTGACATCATTTTCGTAATCAGCCTAAATTGGGTTGAAGACCTTATAGCGCACATTCATATCGATATAGGTATATTTAGACTTTTAGCCACGTTTTCCGTAATTCGTCCCACTATGTAGTGCAAGGTTTCAAAGTGGGCATTCTGGATATAATTAGAGCTGTTGAAAAAGTCTGTCAACACCTATCAACACATGAAAAAGAAGAATTTAGAGTACTGTGCAAAAAAGAACTCGAAAAAAGCACAAAATCCAAAAGAAAATATAAGTAAAGAGGAACTGAAAGCTGTCAAATCTTAAAAAAAAAAGTAAGTATATAATATGTACTCTAATCAGCAGATAAGGGTAATGTAACCGTAATCATGGACAAATTCAGTACCAGGAGAAAATTCAAGAACAAGTAACAAATGGACCATATAAAAAAATGAGAAAGAACCCAACCAAATCTTCGGAGAACAAAATATACAGATCATTATCTAAATTTAAGGAGTAGCTGACAGACGAGCAAAGAACCTTAACACCCCATTACAGTAGGACACCACATATATACGAAGCCCCAAAAATACACAAAGCTAACGTAATCCTCAGATCAATTTGGGCAACATGGGTTCTTCTTGCAGCAAACTGTGTAAACTCCTTCTAGATATAATACAACCATTGGCACATAGTACGAAAACTTTTATAAACAATACACATTTGCTGCAAAAACTAGCAGAAATAGATTACAACCCAAACAACATGTTAGTTAGTTTTGACATCAGCAGCCTATTCACAATTGTGCTTCTGGAAAATACCTTAAAAATAATATGAACCAAACTAGAGAAGGATAATACATTGACAACTAAATAACACTGAATGTATCGGCTGGATGGAGCTAGAATATTATGTACTGATACCACCTATTTTCAATAAGACAACGATTTTTATAAACACGACTTTAGATTAGCCATGGACTCTTCATTATTTCCATTATTAGCAGATATATTCATGGAATAATTTGACAAAAATATTATGTACATGACCATAACACTTCTTGGGGTAATTGCGGAGTGGATTGAGTAGCTCTGCGATTAGTAATATTGCTCAAAGAAACAATGTACAGCCTCAGAACAGGATTGATACTATGAAGATGACCACGGCAAGAAATAAGGACAAGCAAAAAACATACAAAACCCAGATGAGAACTACTACATGGAATATCAGGTCACTCAATCAAGGGACCAAGAAATAACCCAAGTGCTGAAAGAGAAACAAATAGACAGTTGCGCTCTACAGAAAACACAAAAGATAGGAAAATGACAATCAAAATTAGATGAATACATATTAATCTAGTGGAGTAGCAAAAGGAAACAGGGCCAAAGAAGGTGAAGCCTTACTACTTCACCAAAGATACCAAAATCACATCAAAGAGTGTCAATACATATCAGAAAGAATTTTAACAGCAAAGATAAGAATGGAGAAGGAAGACCTGAACATCATCGGAGTATACGGCCCAGAAAATAACAAGCTCCAAACAACAAAGGAACCGTTTTATGACCAATTACAACAAGTAGCAGATCAAGTCAGAGGAAAGATGATAATATTGGGGGATTTTAACGCTCGAATAGGCAACATAACGAGGATGTTAAAAACGAAAATGGGGAACTGATGTTAAACTTCTGCACGAATAACGAACTTAGAATAAACAACATATTTTTGACCACAAAGACCAACACAAATATACATTTAATAACACCCGTGGACCAAGATCTGTGATAGATTATGTTATAGCCAACAGAGATACATCCATCGAAAATAATCCACGTAAGATGCCTCAATTCAGCAGATCTAGGTAGCGACCATAGCCCAGTATTATGTAAAATAAGAATCATCCTGAAATACTTCACACCCAAGAGAGCGGTGGCAACATAAACCAAAATCATACTCGAAGGACTCTGATAATACGGAATTCACGGAATACTTATACAGAAAAAGAATATCGAGACGATTGTTGGGAATAAAATATTAGAAAAACTCAAAACCTCAAAAATAACATAATTAACGCAGCAACAGATCACTTGGGGAGAGGATGGCAACAAACACTAATATATCAAAAAAGAAAACCCCATGGTTTAGGCATACAACCACTATAAACGAATCACCACCACCACCAAAGGCGACTGCAAACGAAGAAATAAATATTGAAGAGGAAGAGGTAAAGGAATCATTTAGGAAATTAAAAAACCCAGGAGAGGACAGAATACCGAACGAACTCCTAAAGTACGGAGTACCAGATCTGACCAAACAACTATTAAAGCTAATCCAAAAAATAATAGAACAAAACAGACTTCCTCAAGAATGAAGATCAAGCATCCTAGTACCTCTCTTTAAAAAGCAAGACAAGTAGGACCCGGAAAATTACAGAGGAATTACTTTATTAAATACAACCCTAAAATTAACAACTAAACTGATAACAAATAAACTTAATGAAATTATAACACTAGCAGAAAAACAATAAGGTTTTAGGAGATCGTGCGCCGATGCTATATTTATAATGAGGCAAATGCAGGAGAAATCATTAGAATACAACAAATCGGCATATCTGCATATTTGACCGGGTCACATTAAAGGACGTTATCTACTTATCGTACGCAAGAGAGATTCCTTTAGGAATAATCAAAACGATTGAAAATATCTACCAAAACAACACGATAAAAGTAAAAGTAGAAGAAGAACTAACTGACCCTATTAAAGCTGGCACTGGGATAAGACAGGGCGATTCCCTGATCCTCTATTGTTCAACCTGATTATGGATGAAATAATAAAAAAAGTAAAAAAGGCTACCAAATGAAAGAAAAACAACCAAAACAACCTACTCTTTCAAAGTGAAGATGATTTACAACGTAAGCTGCACCAATGGAATATAACCGCCACAAAATTTAACAAGTTAATTTCCCCAAAAAAGACAAAATGCATGATTATAACAACAAATTTACCAAGATTTAAATTGGAGCTGGAAGGTCAGATAATAAAACAAGTGATGAAGTTAAAATATCTAGCATTAAACATTATCTAGCTGGATAAATTTCTGTAAGAAATGTATCCAAGTGTTGCTACGCCACTAGTAGCAATTAACTTACAATTCTTAACTTATACCTAGGTAAATTCTCATGAAAGTCGAAAATGTATTTAAAAGATATGTTTACCCGTAGATTAACTTTCTCCGACCAATTCCAAAAATTTCTCTGTTAGACAAGAATTCAAAAGGTCGGTTTTTACCTACCTTTGTATAGAAATATCGAAGTTGTCCCTCGCCGCTCGAAAATCCCTTGCAATAGTCAGGTATTGAAAATCGGAATTTTAAGTCAGTATAATATTGTAACCCAGCTTAGCTGGTCGCTCGCATATTAGTTAGTTTTTAGTTTAGAATTCGATATAATTCGACGCATTTTTGGTTTAAGAGTTTTTAGACTATCGCGTAATCAGTATCAAATTGTATCCCAGCTGAGCTGGTCGCTTCTTGTTTTTAGAGTTTTATCTCGCGCATTGTAGTTATCGTCACATAGCTTAGAGTTAAAAGCTGAACGCTCATTAGTTATCAAGTTTATTCATATATAAGAAAACGTCCTTAGTTGAAGTGATAGTAGTAATATTTAATCTGTATCAGTGCTTGTGTTTGTAGTGTGTCGTGGACCAGTGTATAGACAGTGATCGGGGCTATTTCAATAAAGAACTTGCGCTACAACTTTGGCTAGATATTAACTTAATTGTAGTAACATTCAATTATTAAATTACGGATTGTTTGAACTGCTTGTGTTATTATTTCCCACGCCAGTGGGTGGTCTTTCCGATTGGAAGTAATTACAAGACTGAGTACGCTCTAAATGGTAGCAATATCGCCATCCTAATTTGTTGAACAAATGTCCGTTTAATTCTACCACTAGCTACGATAGCTCGAAACAGAAGTGGAAGATCAAGTGAATAGAGCAAACAGAGCCGCAGATTGCCTGAATGAAACAATATGGAGAAATAAAAATATCGGGAAATAAATGAAAGGCAGAATTTACAAAACAGTCATCAGACCCATAATTATATACGCGGCAGGAACACGACCTGTAACAGACAGGACAAAAATTATGTAAGAAACAGCAGATATGAAAACACTTAAAAAAATTGATGGTAAAACAATATGGGGCAGAGAAGTACAGATATACGACGTAAACGCAAGATGGAAAATATCAAGAATTTCGTAAAAAATAGAAGAGTAGAATGGAACAATCATATATGCCGAATGACAACAAATAGAGTAGTAAAGACACCAAGACGGTTCCCAATTGGAAGACGATCAATAGGAAGACCACGAAAACGATAACTTACTGGAGACACATTGAAAAACAGAGTCATGTCTACATAAAAAGAAAAGGAAAAAGAAAGAAAGAAGAAGAAACATGACCAAAAACCCATAGTAGGTGAAGATATTTAGATGATCTCAATTTGGCCTCACGGACCAGAAGCACTCTAACAAAATTTTGATGAACATTAACTGTAAAGAAGAATCAATCAAATTCACCATGTAAAAGGAAAATAATAACTCACTACCATTTCTGGATGCATTAGTCACAAAGGAGGATATGGCAATTGTAACTAAAGTCTACAAAAAAGCAACCCACACCCACAGATATGTAAATTATTAGTCAAACCACAACATAATTTCTAATCCTCCTATATGATAGGAACAAGGAATTTCACAAGATTAAAGAAAAGAAACAACAAAACACCAAAGATAACCCATAAATGCTCATAAGAAGGGATTTGAAGAGAACAACAATATTATGTAAAAGTCTTATAAGAAAAATTAAAAAGAATAGGAAATAAATGCATTACAACAACATTTAAAACAACCAACAAACTGAGATCTATTCTTTCCAAAACCAAACCCAACAACACACAGAAGAGATCAAAAAACTGCATTTATAAAATGTGAATACAAAAACTTTCATCTGGTAAAAACTTCAATAAGGATAAATGAGATTTAATCATAGGGACTTTGATATATCCCAGATGCATCAATAGTCATGAAAGAAACAAACAGCAAAAAGAGGAAAATCAAAGAAGCAGAAATACAGATTAAGATCATTCATAATAAATTTTATTTTAGAATTTTTGAAAATGATTTACGGATTAGAAATCAAAATGTCAAAACAAATGTAAAATATAATTCTCATTCCTATCAGTTGTGGTTTAATCCCATATAAAATAATACTTATGATTCTAGTTAAAATAAAGATGGATACTTACCAAGATTGTGAATTTCCCTGTGAGCAGTTCAGACTTGAGCGGTTCGTTCTTGGGGTCAAAATTTATTAGGCCTTCACGTTGTCGAGTCAATTCGTGTTGGTCAAATAACGTCAGAGCTCTGACGACGTCAAACTTACGCGCGTACAAAAATCGCACAGCCGTGGTCCACGACACCGGTCCTAGTTTCCGACGGTATTTGGCGTTTACTTTTTCTATAAATTCTTTTGTCGTCTGAAACAAAAAAAAATAATAAATAATGGGTTATAATATTTATTTTATAAGAATGAAAATAATGTCACATAAATAGTAAAAATAAATACTTCAATTCGAGCGTTCAAAATTTGAGGAGTTTTATTATATTATTACAAAAAGTGGCAGAATAATGAAAAGTTAAGCATAAACACAGGAAAGCGCGCGATCAAAGGGCATTCAATTACAATAAATTAATCTGTATAAAGTAATCTCATTTAGTTTAAATTTTTACAGTCGATATTTTAAAATTGGAGCATATTGGAATCCGCTGAAGAAAGTTTTGTTTTCATAACAATAAATTTGATGCACGAAGCATCAGGTAAATTATATTGCATAAAGAAAAGAAGTACACGCGTTGTTTTGAATGCTGAGTGGATTGGAAACTAGTATAAATTGAGATTGGTCCAAATTTAGCGGTAGTATTTTAATATTTTTTCCTTAGTTAAGACGTTTAAGTGTACTTATTTGATATACAAATAAATTATTTTTTACACAATTCTACTGTCGACTGCGTATTATTTTTTCATCGTCGATGTCCGAAGAACAATCAAATAATACACAGGATATATCTCTTCTGCATCGGCTTACAACACTTCGACGTGGGGTTAAAAATCGAAGCATGTCTACGTCTGGTGTATATGTAATATTTACCGACTTGCTGAGTTCGTGTATTTGTAAAATTTGTTATATACAAATTTATAAAAAAATATTATTTTATAGCACATATATAATTTATATACTATTTATATATATTATTAATTTATATACTGCACAGCACAATTCCAATTTCTCTTTTGTTTTGACGTCACTTGAAATTTAAAATAGTTTCAAGGATGAAAAGATTTTTAAAGTTTAATAATTATAATACAACATCGAATATTACATTCGTAAGAAACTGTTTGTTATGAAATATTTTGTTGGGAATAAACCACGATCATAAAAACATGTATTTGATATTTCGGTTTCCGGAAAGTGATAGTGATTTGTAAATATAGCCAGCGTATTTTCTAGAGTAATAGAATGCCACAAAAATTACAACCATAAAAAATTACATTATGTAGTGAAGTGAATATTGAATACGCCTTCTAAATTGGACATATTTAATTAATTAATGCAAATACCTAAACTTGAAAAGACTGAAAAATTGTGTTACTTGAATCTATTTTAACAGTCTAATCTGCAACAAACACTAAACGAAGAAATGAACTAAAATTATAAATCTGATTATGAATAGATAATATTTAAATAAGAGTTCTATAAAATGTATGCTTGGAGAGAAAAGAGGGCAAAACATACGATAATGAGCTGTGGTGGAATTTACGCCAAGTAGTTGAACAAAAAAAAGGTATAAGATTTGAAGTAAAGGAAGAAATAAACAAAAGCCAAAAAAAATAATTGCGAATTTAAGTGTGAAGAGATAGACAGGTATATCGGAAGACTGTAAAATCTTTCAAAGCTAAAACAGATCAGACAAAAACAGTAAACTGTAACAATATTACCAAGGTAATAGACAGAAAGTAGAAAAAACAGTGCATGAAGTCAGGACAGCCTTAAGAAACATGAAAAATAAAAACCGCAGGATCTGGATGGATACCTATAGATTTTAATAAAAATTATCCATCATTGGCACTGGAAAAATGTGCTAAATAAATATACGATTATATCATCATCAGTTGGCGCTACAGCCCTTCGTGAGCCTTGGCCTGCTTCAAAACATTCTTCCATCCTTCCCTATCGAGTGTCTGTCTTCTCCAGCCCCTCACTCCAATCTCCCTCAGATCTTCCTGTACATCGTCCAGATATCTGAGTTTAGGTCGCCCCCTTCTTCTTCTTCCGACCGGCCTGTTTAGCATAGTTATTTTAGTGGGATCACTCTCATCCATCCGCATAACGTGGCCCACCCACCTTAGGCGGTTTGTTTTGATGGTCTTCACAATATCTGCATCACCAAAAAGTCTATAGAGTTCAAAGTTATATCGCCTTCTCCACAGACCCTGTTCGTTTACTCCGCCATATATGGTCCTCAATACTCAATACAGTTTCAAAGACTCGCAGTAACTCTTCATCTCGGGTCGTCATTGCCCATGTTTCCGATCCGTATGTGAGCACTGGGCGTATTATTGTTTTATAAAGTTTGCACTTTGTTGCTATTGACATACTTCTCGCTCTTAGTTGAGGACCCAGGCCAAAATAACAGCGTTTATCCACGCATATTCTTCTTTTATCTCGTTGGATGTGTTATTTTTGTAGTCTACCAGTGATCCTAAGTAGCAGATTTTCAGGAAACGGAAGAACAATATTACCAAGGTAATAGACAGAAAGTAGAAAAAACAGTGCATGAAGTCAGGACAGCCTTAAGAAACATGAAAAATAAAAAAACCGCAGGATCTGGATGGATACCTATAGATTTTAATAAAAATTATCAATCATTGGCACTGGAAAAATGTGCTAAATAAATATACGACTAAGTTAACTTATATAGGCTCAAAAGAGGAGGGTTGAGCGGAGGGCTAACTACCCACCGTCGGAAAAAGAAACTAGTTATGAAAACTGCAACTTTGCCTCGGAATCGGACAGATAAACACAAAAAAACGACAAATGCTATGTAAAAGGACTATGAATATCGGAACTTGGAATGTCCAGAGTTGGTACAGACCTGGAGCTGCTATAAATGGTGTGGAGCAACTGGAAAACATAGGAATGGATATAACAGCAGTCCAAGAAATAAGATGGCCAGACGATGGAAATATAAAAATAAGTAAATCCATCATCTTCTTCAACGGTAACAAAAACGGAAGACATGAATTCGGAACGGGCTTTGTGATTAGAGATAGCCTAGTACAGAATATAGTAAATTTCAAACCTATAAACGAATGAAGGTAGAACGATACAACATTTCGATTATTTCAGCGCATGCACCAACGGAAGAGAAGGATGAAGATATTAAGGATGACTTCTACGATGCCCTAGAAAGAGAGATAGATATGATGCCCAAACAAGATATGCGCATACTCTGTGGGGACTTTAATGCTAAAATAGGCAAAGAGCCTAGCCTATACCCCACAATAGGTAAACACAGCCTCCACAATATATCCAACGACAATGGCTTAAGACTCACAGAAACTGCAGCAGCTAATAATATGCTAATAAAGTCAACCATGTTTCCGCATAAAGACATCCATAAGCAAACCTGGGTCTCAAACGACCATATTTCGCGCAACCAAATTGACCACATCATTGTAGATGCCCGTCATGGGAACAATATTATAGACGTAAGAAGCCTGAGAGGAATAGACGGAGACACAGATCATTGCTTAGTCAGAGCAAAAGTCAAATCCAGAATATCTAGCCACAAATACAATAAAACAACAATAAACCCACAATGGAACATGGACGAAATGCACAATACAGAGAAACAACAAAACTATAGAGAATAACTTGAACAAATATTGAATTCTGAAAGAAAATATAATGATATAGAATAGCTATGCGAAACGACTGCCGAAATGATAACCAAGACAGCGGACAAGATCTTTGGAAGGAGTAGGCAGAAGAGAAAAAAGACAAACAGTAAGGAAGACTTGGATACAACTGCAAACAGACCAAAGTAAAAAGGAATATGATGATTGCCGAAAAGAAACAAGAAAATAATACGCACAAAGAAAAGAAACTATGGACAGCAAAAATATGAAGATATGGAAAGAGACGAGCAATTTCCTCTGAGAAAAGAGGACATAGAAACAATTCCATCTATACACTAAGAGACAATCAAGGCCGTATGATAATCGACGGTAAAGAAGTAACCGAAGAATGGAAAGAGTATTTTAGGGACCTTCTAAACATCATACAGGAAGAACAGGACAAAGAAGAGATCTATATCACAGCGGACATACCCGTCAAAAATCCCTCCTTTGAAGAAACCCAAAAGGACTTAAATAAGCTGAAAAATTCACAAAGCGCCGGGTACGGACGAGATACCAGCAGAACTTCTGAAATATGGGGGAGACGCACTACATCGCCAAATCCACCAGCTAATAATGCACATATGGTTAGAAGACAGGATACCGGCACGATGGAAGGAAAAAATTATAGAGGATTTTCACTCCTAAACACGGCATATAAAACCCTCTCAAACATCATTCTTAGTAGACTAATCCCTTATGCTGAAAATATCCTAAGCGAATATCAAGCCGGTTTAAGGGCAAACAGATCAACAATAGATCAACTATTCACGCTGAGACAACTTCTAGAAAAGGGATGGGAGTATAACAGACCTATACACAATCTTTTCATAGACTTTCGACAGGCATATGATAGAGAAATGTATTAGATAGATATATTAGAGAAAGCCATGAGGTCGGCCGAAATAAAAACAGAATTGCTATCGGTTCAAGGTCCCAAGCTACGGACCTCACCATGACATCACCACAAACCAGTATAAGATCAGAACCAATATCGAATTAAAAGCACTCTACAATGACGCCGATATTGTCTAAGAAATTAAATCACAGCGACTAAGATGGACAGGCCACGTGCATAACGAGAGACTTGTAAAACTGGTATGGGAGGAGATTCCTACAGGAAAAAGACCACCCGGACGTCCCAGAATGCGATGGAGAGATAACATCCAAGCAGATCTCCGGAAAATGAACATTAAATTTGATCCTAGGTTGATGGAAGACCGAACAAATTGGAAAAAAGTTGTACAGCCAGCCAAGACCCACCCAGGGTTGTAGCGCTACGTGATGATGATGATGATGATGATAATGCAATTTTCTATAAGACACGAGTGGTTAAAAATGTAATACAAAATTCAAAATAGCAATAAATACAAAAAAAGAGGGAAAACAAGCCTTTTCCTTTTCAACGTTTTTCAATCACTTTGATTGCACTTTATGAAGGTCCTAGAAAATGTTTACAGCATAATAAAACAGCCCACCATATTTCATTAAAAACGATTTAATAGATTTCGCATAATAATTTTGCAATCTAATTTTTTTTAACAATTAAATTTTTTTAAAATCTTGCACAACAAAAAGTAGACCATATAGAAGTTAACCAATTTTTCTACTTATAAAAAAGCACTCTACCTATCTAACGTACTTTATGGAATTGAAATTTGATTATTTGGACGGCCTCGGGAATGTTTTAAAATTATAAACAATTTTATAAAAAAATATAATAACTCGGAAAATATTAGTTTAAATGAAGTTCAGAAAACTACGTTGGAAAAGAAAAGAAAAAAAATTGAATTACGATCAGTGGTTCCTGAGATACAACCGGTCAAAGTTGACCAGCATTTGCGACGAAGTTATTATAAGACAGAAGACATGACATAATAATCAAAAGGATCGGTATTGCACCTGAAAAATACCAAAAAAACTAGTACTGTTCTAAAGCTATTTTCTTGTGGCATCTTAAAGTAATTACTATTTTAATGGGAATAAGCCACAATTGAAGTATTGGCGTTTCAATTTTCACTTCGGAAATCGTTCTCAAAATTTTGCTCAGAAGCTACAATCAATGAATGTTTTATTTCTGTCGTTACAGCTTTTTAATCATCTGACCTTGTAATTGGCATATGATTTATTTACAGTATCTCTCACTTCATAATAATTATGCTCTCTTCTGAAATAACCTATGAGCTGACTCACGAACAAAATTTATAAAATACTTGGAAATTCAAAAGGAAACCACTTATTTGTCATTTCCAGTAATCTTGTTATTAAGTAATACAAATTGTTTTAATTGTTATTCTCACAATTCAATTAATTTATAATTATCACCACTTTTTATTATAAAACATAAGTTTCACGTCGTTTCAGACAAATAGATAATAACAAATTCGATAGAATAGTCAATATTACTATGCGAAATATGTAGGTGTCGTACCTACGACATAGTACAGAATGGTCTCGTTCGTTCGTTTTATTGGTATACCTACTACCGAAATATGTAGAGCCCTAGACTTTTTTAATTTGTTGATTCTTTACCAATAGATGAACAAAGATAAACATAATTGAAGCATTGGATAACTGTTAAATGATAAAAATATCTTATGTATGTCGTACCTATATTCACAGGAAATAGATACAGTTTACTGAAACTGATTCTCAAAAAAAAACAGAAGATCAAAGGGGTATAGGGAGAAAATAACCTTCTTGAAAAAGATCGAGATTAGATCGAAATACGAAACACAGCGTAACTGTTATTGTCACTTGGTACAATACCGTTAAGCTTTCTTTATGACGATTGCAAATGTTGGATAATTTTGATATGACAGAAAAAGAATAAACATGTAGTCAACTTATTCTTGTTTCCATTGACGCTGTTAAGCTCCGTTTCTGTTTCATCAGACGTTTCTGTTTCAACTGTTTTGCCTTTCTGGTTCTACTAAATCTTTATCAAACTTTCAATTTAAGAAGTTATAAAAGCATTTTTTCCAGAGCATTTTCATATCGACTTCGACTACTAGTATTATCCCAGATACATTTTTGTTATTTATTTCGGAATATAGGTATATTTTTATAAACTTCTGTTTTAATTTTAATTTTTTCATGTTTCTTTGTTTTCAATCTTTTTTAGTAGATGATATAATTCAGCTTCATAGATCGCAAAAATTGATAGATAAATAGATATTTACATTATATTTTACCATTAGGTGTATATTTGTGTTATAACTACCCCCGTGTGACGAACTAAGTGGACTTCGATAAAGTTCTAGTTTTCCTACATCTATCTTGCATCATTTTACATAGGTTCAGATGATTTCAGTCGACACCATGCCATGTTAAATTAGAAATTTTTCAGGTATTGACGTCGCTATATAGCTTCTGATCTTTTGAGTTGTGTTAATAAGTAATATAAGTATTACTAAATACTTATATATAGATCTAGTCATTCACTATGAATTTTCACTTCTAAATAAAAAGTACGATAGAAAATAACGTTACTATTGTTGGATCGCTTTAGTTTGGTTAATTCCCATTTTAAATTGAACTAATTACTACTAATTTTAAACATCCAAGGAACTAAAAGAGGTAAGTTAGCACTTCCGGTCGTTCTTCGCGGTAAACGCCTGTCAAATCAATTTGTAAATACACTAATCCATTGCAGTCGAAGTACGTTAACCTGGAACCCCTATATTAGCTGTCGTCTCCCAATTTCCCCGATAACTTAATAAAACTCGTCGCCGGTTTAAATTCTCGTATAGGCTCGACTAAGCGTCGCGTCTGTTAGAATATTGAAGAAGATATAAAAATGTTTAATCAGTAGATTTTTTACTGCTATGTTATTAATTGGAATAATTAATTTAAAAAATGAATAACATGATGTGCAACAAGTATTCAAAACTCTACGATCCCTCTTATGACAAAGTTTAAGATCAGCGTAATTTGAAAGGGGTAATGGAAATATTAAATGAATTAAATATAAGATAATAATACATAAAGTACATAAGATGGAAAAAAATGATAAGCTAAACTGCTTCAATGTGGTCTCTATTACTATATGGCTGTGAGACCTGGACATTAAAACAGTATGACGTCAACAAATTAAATTCATTTGAAATGTGATGTATCGCCGAATGCTAAGAATAAACTGGACCAGCAGAGCTACGAATGAAGTACTGAGAGCAATTAACACACAAGCCCTCATGTGGTCAATACTATCAAAATTAGAAAGACGTCATATCTAGGACACATAATGCGCCATAGGGAATTTGAGCAGCTCCAGGTAATATTAGAAGGCAAGATTCAAGGTAAAAAGGGTATAGGCCGAAAGAAAAAATCTTGACTACGAAACATCAGAGATTGGACCCACACAAGAGGAAATGAATTAATTCATCAAGCCCAGAACAGAGAGAAATTTGCCATATTGATCGCCAACCTCAACAGAGAAGGCAACTGCTAGGAGGAGGAAACTGATTCATAAAATTGTTGGAATATAGGTACATCCACAGAAGAACAAATCAAAAATTATTAACGAATAGTTGACTATTACTAAAATTAATTAAGTTGTTACTGAAATGGGATTAATAAAAACGTGGAAATTGTGTGTAACATTAGGAAAAAAACATTTCGATGTAAAATACTTGTATGAAAAACGCCATGATCTCTTTTATACCATCAAATCCCATCTAGGTGTGTATTGCGTGTGTGTACCTATTCGACTATAGTCATTATCATCATCACCCAGCCTGCTACGCCGAAAGTTGAATGTAGGCATCCTTTAATTTCTTCCAGTTCTGTATATCTTAAGCTTCATACAGCCAGTTCCGAGCGATTCTTTTGACGTTGCCGTCATTTGTCTATTGTGTAGGTGCTCTATCTCTGCTTCTTCTGTCTGCTTATGATCTTTACACTGTAATTTTTTTGGTCCATCGCTCATCATTGTTTTATTTCCTGGTTCCTGACCCTGTCTCTGAGAGTCAGTCCAAGTAACGACCGTTCCATTCTTGTTTGGTTTATTCTGAGTTTGGTTGCTGTGGCTTGTTGAATAGCTTCTTTATATTCTCTAAAAGTCTTCTCCATCCAATTAACGATTAAATGAATACATATTTAAAAAATTTAGAATAGAAAAAGGAATCGAATATTTTTAGCCTTAATTATTTCATTAACTATGACGTTATCAAAAATGTTTACTGAAACGTGTTTTTCGGTATATCAAAAAAAGTTTTTACATTTACCTTTATCTCGATTTTTATTACATGTGTTTACCATTTGACTATGGTATGCAATTTGAGTTTGTTTATATAATTCGCAGTTATCTCAACGAATATAGACGGTCATAGAAGGTTGCTTACAAAAAAAATTGATTAGAACTAAAGAATTGAAAGGATTAAGAACCATAAGAGGAATTTCTCTTACAGATATAATAAGGAATGGGGATACGTTAAGAGAAAATGGAGTCTAGGATGTGGTGAGATAGATACGAGCACGAAGCCGCAAACGGAGAGATCTTGACGACAGAATGGACCCAGGAAGAATCGCGAAATAGGCAAAATAACATTAACCCCATATAAAAAGAACACTTCGAAGTCCCTCGAAGAGGTGGTAGAGGTGAGTTATATCCGGGCCGTTTAAGAGATGGAATCCAAGGTCGCATGATCACTCAATGCAAGCATCGGTCAGGTCGTACAAAACTAGCCTTTCTAAAAAACTGTTTACACCGTCATTATTTGTGTTTCACTTCCGCTGGCTGGTGAATTTTGTTAGGCAGTGCTAAAAATAATTGTTTGTAGAGTTCACGCGTACGTATATTAATTTGTATTAATTACTGAGTGAGTTGGGTTTATTAACGATTGTTATTAATTGTGTGTTACATCTATATTAACTATGGATGTAAACACTCTTTCACCTTCAAGAAAAAGATAAAAAAAACACTTAACTGTTGAGGAAAAAGGTGTAATAATGAACACTTATAAAAAAGCATCCCAAGAATTAGCAGAACAGGGAAATATTGTAAAATTCACTGCTGAGGCTGCAGGTAACTATTAGCATTAATGTAAATCAATAACCTGTAAAAAACCGTATAAATATATTATAGGGAGAGTGTTAGTTCGTTTTTGTTGAGCGGTGTAAACGTGGAAAAAGTGATAACATAGGGAAAGGAATTTTTAAGAGTGCGTGCCATTCACGTGATCATTCCACCTTTTCAGCGGCCAAACTATAAACATCAACATCACAAGAGCTAGGATGATACAATAAAGAGGACCATGTCCTACAAGAAAAAGAAGATAGAAGGTTATCGCTTATGGAATTGATATCCTCCGTTTTAAATGTAAAAAAAAAAGTTTTGTTAAGCGGTCGATTAAGGTGCCTTGATAATCTTGTTTGCGCAATTCATACAAACTTCTGACAACCGCTGTGAAAACAAGATTTAGTTGAATCGCTGAATAAATTATTGATGCACATCAACTGTAAAGAAGAATCAATCAAATCCAACATGAAAAAAGAAAACAACAACTCACGTGTTAATCAAAAAGGAGGATATAGGACATGTAACCAAAGTCTGCAGAAAACCAACCCGTACACAGATATTTAAATTATCACTAAAACCACAACATGAATATCAAAAAGGAAATCATGCAATTACTATATAATGGAGCCCAAAACACCTGTCCAACAAAAAAGGATTTCGGGAAATAAAAAAACTTGCTAAAAAAATAAGAAATCATTATCCATTGTAAACAACGCAATTTAAGATTTAAGAACAAGAAAATTTTACAAGATAGGCTTATCAGAAAACTTAAAAAAGATAGCAAATAAATCTAACATTACAAGAATATTTAAAACAACCCACATACATAGATCTGTTCTTTTAAAAACCAAAACCAACACACATGAGAGATTAAAGTGCAAAACTACATTTATAAAATACCTTGTGAATGCAACAATTTTTATCTGGGCTTTTTATCTGAGTTATCAACTTTGTATCTTTTTATCAGATAGACCGGACATCAGATGTCCGGCCTATCTGATAAACATGTCAGTGCGAACTAACATTGAAACACATTCTTACTGAATATCATCAATACGGTGCAGTAAGACGTCAGCTAAATCTCAAACCGCAGCTAGGCGACAATCTTAGTGATCCCAACCAGATATACAGAGTTCTTCAGTTTTTTAGAAAAATATTATTGTATAATAAACTCTAAATTATTTTTATATGATATAACTTATTAATACCTCTTGTAATGTTGTATGTAATCGCCCCGGTGCTAGTGGCCATAGCTGCCGAGCACGTAAATGTAAATAAAAAAAATATTTCATCTATTGTTTTCAGTAAGCCCCCTACGCAAAAGCTACTTGAAGTTGTCAGCAACAATACATAAATAACTACATATAATAACTTTCTGATATTGTCTCATATTTAGAAATAAAATTAAGTTTATATTCGTATTAAGCACTCTCAAACATATTAAACACGTTAACTTTATTCAACTTTAATACCTTTTGGGACAATCCGCGCAATTTGTGACTGAATTTTAAATAACTGTAAAATAAAATTACAATCGTAATCTAATTTATTCCTTCAGACAGAAGGTAAAAGTTTTATCTTGTTCAAAAACCCTAAAACCCTAAAATTAGTTTTTAAACCTTAGACTCCCGAGATAACTGTCTGTCTTTTTCTTGTTACTAACCGCACGAATGGAAGATTTATGAAATTTTCTAAATATAACAATAAGGCCGGTCATGGCATAATTTTAATGAAGATGAAAATGAGTTGAAAATACGACGGCGACGGAAGTTTTTAATAAACCGGAAATTTCTATTTACAGACACAACGTCTTAACTAAAAATATGTTTTATATATAAAATAAAAATATTTACGGTTTAATGTAAAATAAAAAGTTTAATGTATAAGACATAATCTCTAGATTACGTGAAAATAAAATAATACAAGAAAAATGATGTGAGTCAAAATTAAATATGCACCATGAAATAGGTTTGAAATACAGAATATATATAAGGATTTATAAATTTTCTAAAAGTATCCGTAAAATTTCTTTTTCAGTTCTTATACCACGTCAGGTATATCTTTTCAGAGTTTTTTACTTTAGTCTTTCCACATTTCCCTATTTGGGTCAGGTTGGCAGTTCTGTTTTGTTGAGTGACTTCAAAATTTTCAAGATTCATCGTAAGTTTGTTTTAATCAAAGGTTATTTATAACTGAAATTATAAATAAAAAAGAGCATAATATTGAATGTTTGATTGTATCGGAAATGAAAACACAGCCCTCTGTTATGATGTTGGCAAGAAGAAACTGAAAATATTGAGTTTATATCGATTTAAGATCGCATCATGGTAGAACTACGATAAGAATATTGTAATAAATATTATACGAGTACACCCTCCTACTGTAGATAAAAACTAAGAGATTATAGAATAATTCCATAATATCTTAGAAAAGGAAACAACAGCTTTGACAATTATTATTGTCAGCATAAATATTGAGCGACTTGCGAAGAATAACCAGCAACTAACCAAAAACTGGAATATTTTGTGCCTACGGAAAATCCATCAGAGGAAAGTGAAATAGTAGTTTACAAATGGAATGACAATAATGTGGTTTCCATAATATACAATCACAATCAGATATATCCAACAAAGCAAGTACAACGGTATTCTCAAAAAGAAAAAAAGAAGGTGCTTGTTGATCAACCGAATATTATAAAACAGTATAATGAAAACATAGGTGGCGTCGATCGGGCAGATGAAAATATCAGCTACTACAGAGTAGCCATGAAGATGATATGGCAAGAAATGATATTTTCCCATTATAAGCCACATAGTGGATCTAGCAGAACAAAATGCCTGGCAACTCCATAGAATTAGTGATGACAAATGGATCACTTACAGCATCTTCGTACAATTACAGTAGGGATTCTTGAATCTTTTAAAAAGAACAAAAAAAAGACCCAGCAAACCTTCAGCCAATTTGCATAGTCACTCAAGATACGATCGGATGGACCACCTTATTGTCTATAAGGACACTGAAACTCGTTGTGCTGCTTGCCACAAAAAGGTAATTTTTGCTGCAATAAATGTAATCTAGCACTACATCCAAAACAATGTTTTTATAAATATCATACACACTAGATATTTAAGATTTTTTATTTTAATTTGTTGAAATAATTAGAATAAAAAACTTTGTTTTAAAATTTTGGTACTTTTAATTATTTGTTATTCACAATAATTGATTAGAATCGGGCTTTTAAAAGGACACCCTTTTTGAAAAATATATCGTATTTTTTGCAAAAATTCTTCCATACTTTATTTCTGTCAACCTTAATAAGCCTAAAAATTAAATATCTCATCAATATAAGAGAATAAAAGTTTCGGCCTTAAATGGGTTAAGAGGTCTACTCACCAAAAGGAAAATATGGTTAGACAGTGTGAGAGACAATCTAAGTAATATGAATGTGAAGTGTAATAAAGTTCGAAGTAGACTACTGAGGAGAAGATCACATGAGAAATAGTATGGGAAGAACATGTATACTAACTATAGTTATATGTTTTGGGAATACGTTTAATTTTAGGTATTAAAAAATTGAAATATTGAATTTTATTTCTCAAAAAACTTATTTTAATCATTATTGTATTCATAATTATGTCATTCATAATTATGTATATAAAAAGACTTTTTAGAATGCAAAATAACGAACATCGTGATTCTAACTAATCTAATGAGGACATGTAATAAGAATCCAGCCTGTCATTTCGTATTTCCGGTAGTTAATAGGATTATTTTCAGGAATTGTGTACAGACAAGGTTTTTAGCGATAGGCTATTTTATTGATATATAATCTGCTACCGTGACAATTAAATTCTTAAAATAGTGACTATTGTAACTGAACTAACGATCTATTTTCTAGGAAATATGTGTAGGAACTAACCTCAAATAAAAACAGAATCCCTTAGTCAATAATTCCTGGATCGAACTCACTCAATGGAACACTTTAATAAACTCTTATAACGACACTAAAGAAAGTAAAATTAAACTCTAGAAAGTTACTTTTATTTTAAAAAATCTTATGAGATCATTAAACAATTGATAAATCTTCTGCTAATGCCTAACAAGGCATGAAAATAACGATCAAAATCTATATATAATTAACAGATCCAATGTGATACAAGCCCTTCTATTTATCTAAAAAGCTTAAATTGTCCACTGCTGAACGTAGGCCTCCCTAAGTTTTTGCCACTCCTCTCTATCTGTGTCCTCTTTATCCAGTTTCCAATAATTTATGTCGTCGGTTCATCTACTGGGTGGACTGCCTCTACTTATGTACGCTTCGTGTCTCGGACGCCATTCTACTATTCTTATCCACCGCTCATCCATAAGTAAAGTAAATTTGAGGTAAGTTTATTCTCTTTATAGTATTAACCCATTAACGGCCGATACAATAAACGAAGATAAATTTGACAATTAATTTATTCGATTGGATTAAAAAAACATAAATTAAGACTAATTTACAACCAAAAGATTTTTTTTTCATTTTCAAGGAAAAACAGCACAATTTTTAATAAAGGAACATATTGTATCTAAAATGTAAATTAAATATTAAGGTGAACATTTTCGAAACATTCGGGGTGTAGATGCACTCTACACCTTTTACATAAATAAATAGTATTACTTTTGCACATCCTACATTCTTGCACTATCGTCTCTTTTTGTAATGTGGCCAATATTGTCGAATCTGGTTTCATCTGGTAAAGCAAATTTAGATTGACGTCCATGTACTAAGTTTGACACTGATGTAGCGGTTTCTTCACTATTTTAAATACAAATCTATGTCGGCTCATGCTTTCTCTTATAATGTGCACTTCTTTATCCTCATCCTTCGACCAATACATATCAACTTGAAGTAGAGTGTGAATAAGATAATATACATATGCCAATAATTTTTTTTAAATCTATGTCATTCATTTCAAAATCGTGACGGTTATTCTACGATGCATAAATATTTGTAAAATATAGAATGCTCTCAATTATTTGTTTATCAAAAAAAAGAGTGAAAAAACTTCAATGTATGACTTGCCTGAATGGTTAGCTTTTATATTGTCTAAATATCAATCATACTGATGTTGAATTACTACTGAGTACGAAGGAGTATCTGTTGTTACCTAACTTGAGATAAATTTGGATTTACTATTTTGCCTGGTTTTTTCTTTAGACGTTTTATCTGTGCTTCAGAGGAATATCATAATCAGAATCGTCAGAATTCACAATCACTTGTATTTCATATATACCTGCAATATCCGATTTTATATCGAGTCAGCATTTTCACAATCCGAGTCTTCTTTTAACAAAGCTATTAACTATTTAGTAATTAGTGCCATCTTCATTTCATATTTCGAGAATTTACTAAAATAAACAAATGTACTACTATATACACGCATTCATGATAATAGTTTATCTCACTTAATTTTGATTTATATGGAATATAAAACAAATAAACACATGGAAACTTTCAAATCAAGTTAAAAAAACAAATATAACGTTTACAGCACACTGCAATTCTATAAATAGAGAATAAGGTGTAATGACGAGATCGTATATTAAAATTTCAATTTAGTCTAATGAAAAAATAAATATTTTGCAAAGTTTTCTGTTTTTTGAAGTACTGTATTAGGTACTCTATAATAACAATAAAATTTTACTTTATTTTGTTAGACAACTATAAGATACCTGTTAAAAGACACATGATAATTTAATAATTATATGAGTCTTAGATTTAATTTTTACGTAATTACTTATGTGTTTAAATAAATAATTAAAATTTTTTTTGGTACGCCTTTGCAAAATTGCTAACTGGAAATATGATTTCGTTAAAAATTGTTTTAGCACAAGTGTCTATGGTCTATTCTACACTTGAATAAGGAATCTATGAGTTTTTTGACATAAATATATTACGCATTCGTATGTGTTAATTCTGACATTATTATTGTGGCACTGTCACACGGTATTTGGATGGATTCTAAAAAGATCCTTAATCTTTTTGAGTTTCTGAGATTGATCATCTAAACATCTTGAAGTCTGTCTATAATAAACAAAACAAAATTTATGCCTGTTTTTATTTGTAATGAATTGCATTCGTCGGAAAACTTGAATAAAATGACGTGAAAAAGAAAAGATTAGCAGTTGATAAAAGATTTGGTACAAGAGTGGAGACAATTAATGTTGAGACTAGTTTGATTTTTGTTTTTCACTTCCATGAGGGCGACTATAGAGGTAGGAAGGCCTAGACTTCCCGATAGGCGATCGTAGCGGCACGATGTAAGAAATCTGAACTTCACAGTGGGGATCCAGTACCATATAATATTCTCGATTAGTCTATCTAAGGTTGGAAAACATTTTTAGAGATTAAATGTACCTTTGGAAGTAGTATGCAGTCAACGAACTAGTAAGAGATATCTGAGTTGCAATATGCCGATGAAAAGTGTTTTAAGTTGCAGTTTAAGGGAGTTTTTGGACATAGAAGCACAAACTGTGAGTTATATTTTCTTGTTTCGCCTTTCTTTCTGATGAAACAAATTAATGGAAGCTGAAATTTTCAATTGAGATATTTGGTCAAGCCAATTTTTTTACCTAATTAAACCTGATTTCATTTAAACTATTTTTACATACTATGTATTTAGTGCAGTGAAGTACAAAGTTTTTTTATATAGGGTATTTCCATTAAAATTTTATTTCGTATTCCATAATGATCTTCTGTTTTTTTTTGTGTACAACCTAAAAGTTCAGTAATAGTTTGTATGTTCCGTAAAACTTTTTGTTCGGTTAATTTATAGGTATTTTTTTTTTAATAGATAGTAAGTGTTAACGCCGATATTATCATGATGCTATAGGTGAGGTAATGTCTAAGCGGTTTTGCTAAATGTTACTATTTAAATTCATCTTACAGCTTTACCCAGTTATAAAGGTATTCCATCTAATTTTAGAAGTATTTGTATTTTTTGTTTTTTTTTTCGCTATTTCCTTTGTTTTATTTATGTTTACTTTACTAATGTGTTGACATTCCGTAATACTTTTATCTGGCTGAACGTTAAAGTAATAACAATTGTTAATTTGTCGTCATTTTTTTGTTTTATGCTCTCCTATAATCTCTTCATTTCTTCTAGTAACTAATAAGAAGGTAAATCAGATAGAAATCTAGAGAGATAATATAAGGTAAGTATGTTTGCTTCCTTTTTTGACTATGCATGCATTCTGATTTTTTAGAGAGATTTAGCCTATATTTTTTATCTTTCTTAAGCCAATCCTCTCATAGGTCAAGTATCGACCTCGTACCTCGACAAAGGACTAGGTGGCGCCTTTTATTTTCCCCCTTTCTTTTAGTACCAAATTCTGTGCTTTTCACAAAAATAAAACACAAACTCAGGTGTCCTTCAAAACACCTGAGCGCCTGTTTGCAAGGTGAACCGAGTTGCATCTGGATTTTCTATTTCTCTTTCCAATCTCAGTAGGTTACAATATATCCGGGCAGGATATAAATTCAGTTTTCAATACTAGTCTAGAGAAATTTTCATGAAATTCTTCAATGACTTCATCTACTTTATTGTAGTTCTTTTAACAGCATTTAACAGCTTTTATACTAAAGTACTACGGAGCCACCACTAAGCCATTGAGGAAATGGTGACACTTCCCTTACTACCAATACCTCCTATCTCCATTCAGACTGATTGTACAGGAGAAGCAAAAGACTGTTTTTAATATTAATGGTTATAAATAGAAACAAAATGGGTTTGAGGTATTGTTTTATTTATATTATTAAGTATCTTACAAAGCACAAATCTGATTTGACAGACAAGAAGCTCTCTGTGTAAGTTAGTAGATATTGGTAAAAAATAACACTTTATTAGAACTTAGAAGTTATTTCTACACATTTTTAATGAAAAAATTAACAAGTTTCTTCAATTATTAATTTATTAAGTTATTCTATCTAATCTTAAATTGACAGTACCTACTAATAATATTTTTTTAATTCTTATCCGCTCTAACACAAGACAATATTTAGTTGATTGTGTTAGTTATGAGGCAAATGATCATAATAGATGTGACAATCAGGAGGAATCACTTTTTTTAATACCTGCAAGTGTTTGTACGTTAATGCAATATGCGATTTTTTTTTATTTTTCGTTCAGTGGCACTATGTACTGAGTCACATTCCATTTGAGTGTGACCGACTTGTAGGTATTTTTGGGTTATTGATATATTATGAATCATTGCAAAATTAAGAAAAGCGTTGGAAAGAGTAATATTCCTATTTTGATTTGTGCAACCATTAGTAAAGATTACAATAGGTAAACCTTTTGATAAGCAGTGACGTGTCAAGTAATAAATTAGTAGTGATGCGTAGGTAGAAGCGTTTAGGTCTGTTTCGGCCTTGGTAAACCAATAACAGGTGGCAAGATAGGATGTAACATTTTAAACTGTATAATTGTGCATAGATAATTTTGTCTTAACATATATTGCACTAGCTGTGACATGAGGACAAACTTTAGCTGCCTGGAGATCAGCAGTGAGTACAATGCACTCACCCTTTCCCGCTTTCAACTTTTTTCAGTGATCTTTTCCTCTCTAGCTATTTTTTCTCGTAAGATGTGCTTGATACTCATGTGCATCAGCGTTACCTAGATAATGAGATGCACATGTCTTTTTTCATTTGATGCATAGATAAGTTTTTTGCATGCAATTCCTCATGGAATTTCTTAAGTGAAAACGACGTAATGTTTTATTCCACGCAATATTCTTTGTAAAGTTTGTAAAGGTGCGCTTGGGACTTCTACGTAGGCTCAAGGCAATTTTAATAATTAGTCCCACTTTTAATTATGAATGTTAACTATGAGATTGATAAGCATAAAAATAATACCAGATTGTACTAAAAAGTATTAAAATAATTACATGTTCGTGGCGTATCGCTGGTATTCACTAATTTCATATAAAAATAGCAGGCAAATGAAAGTTAGGAGATAATGAATGCTTCCTAGAATTTGACAGTTTAAAGTAGAATGTATTTCCACTGACCGTAGTCGTTCATTGAAATTGATTTTAGATGAGATGTCTTGGCATACGGCGACTTTAATAATTTTCTAACAGATGGCGTTAAAAAGTAATTTTGTCAAAATTTCGAAGATAGGAGGTATTGGTAGTAAGCGGACGATATGTCATTCTAATTTCTAGGGCAACGTTGTAAGTTCAACGAAAATATTGTATCAAATCAGCTAAAAGGAGGGCTGTGCGACAGACACATTATAAAATTACAGTAGATAAATTCCAATGTTCCCTGTGCCAATACCCTACGTTTAAAGATCCTTTAAACATTTTGAGCATTAACTTAACTCTCCCTCTGGTTATTTAATTTATTAGATACGGTTTTTTGTTTAATGATAATAATAATACCTATATAGAAACATTTTTGAACGTTCTTTTTTTATTTAGATTTAGTGCCATTCTGTGATGGCAACAACGAATTGATTCACGAACCATTGTGTGAAGTCTAAACACAGGTTTACATTGGGAAAAAAGTGAACGTTTTTTCGTCTCTTTATATGGTAGAAATAAAGATGATTCTCTAACAGCATGAGATACAAACGATTCGCCAAAACAGCAAAAAAAAAATTACATTTAACTTATCATCGCTTCCGCCAAAATAAGACGCAGCTCGTTTTCACAGTGTTAGAGTTTATCCCAGGAAACACTGCGATCCTGAAGATTGAGGCTGGAAAAAACATGGAAAAATTTGGAAACCAATCAAAACTTTCAAAACTCCAGCACCCTTCGAACTTCTTAAATTAATTTTCTGCAGATGCAAGGAATACTGTGAAAATATGTGTGGTTGAGGACAAGTAGGCTTAAAATGTTCTGCAGTGTGCCTCAATTGTTCTGGTGAAACTTACAGTGACATGGAAATATTAATATTAATCGAAAAATTCGTAGACGAATTACCTACAGTGACGCCAATTCTAACTTCCGTTCTTTCGCAAACATTCACCTTGGATACTGAATTAGATCCTGAAACGCACCCTGGGCCACCAAAAAAAAAATGAATAAACAAGAGCTGGAAAGCAACTTTTTAAATATACAATTATGATCAATATTATCTCGCCTGGAAATTGTCAGTGAATTAGGCCTGATGAGGATACCACTTAAAAAAACGCGTCTTCACACACGTCATAGATGGTCGGGGAAAAGGTCGATAATAATTAATAATGCAATAGAAATGTTAACCAAATAATAAATAATATGAATAAAAAAATATATATTAAAAAACTAAGCCTAATGATTTGTTTTTATCGTATTCTTATGAGTATTCGAGAACCCGGCCAACTTCGGAGCGCTGTAAAATCCAGAGAAATTGTTCCACAATTTTTAGTTATTTTTGTTTATAGCTTTTTTATTTTCCATTTTGCGATTAAAAATAATAGAAATAAAGTTGTAGACATTTAGAATTTAATTTGCTACAATGTCTGGTAACATTTTCTGAAGGTTTGCTAGTTTACGAGAAACAGAGCGAAAATCCATTAAACCCCTTATTCCAAAATGGCGAGTATTCTAAGATCTAATGTCGTTTTATTGTAAAATAACCAGAAACAAAGTTAAGGCTCAAAAGAAAATTTGTTTAAAAGTTTTTAGTTATTTTTGTTTAAACTTTTTTATTTTCAATTTTACGATTAATTTAATTTAATTTGCTACAATGTCTGGTAACATTTTCTGAAGGTTTGCTAGTTTACGAGAAACAGAGCGAAAATCCATTAAACCCCTTATTCCAAAATGGCGAGTATTCTAAGATCTAATGTCGTTTTATTGTAAAATAACCAGAAACAAAGTTAAGGCTCAAAAGAAAATTTGTTTAAAAGTTTTTAGTTATTTTTGTTTAAACTTTTTTATTTTCAATTTTACGATTAAAAGTACTAAGCAATTTAATTTGCTACACATATTTTATAAAATTTTCTGTAGCGTTGCTAGTTTACGAGATACAAGGCGAAAAACCGTTGCCATCCTTTTTTCAAGATGGAGGCATGGGGACAAGGGTGGTGACCCCACAGACTTGAACTTAAGTTTATACTAACCACCCCAACACATCAAAAAAATAAAATTGCGCCTTCTCAAAAATGTAATCTCAATGGACTATCATAATAATATAATACAAAAAAGAATGGCACATGACATTCTTCTAATATCAAAAAGAGTGCGTAGCTTTTCAATAAATATAAAATGAATCATATACTTAAAATAAGCACAAATTTAATATTATATTGGGTTATGGTGTCCCTAATTGGCCGTAAAAAAAGGAAATCGACTATTTTAAAAATATACACTCACTTTAAAAGGTCGTCAGCCAAGGAAAGGCCATATGCCGAAGCCAAAGAAACAGGTAGGGCTCAGATAGGCAACAAAAAGATAAGAGTTCGATACCATCAAATCTTTTTCTCACCATCGGTATTAAGACGGGAATGCAAAGCGATTACGAATTAATTTAGGAAGACCAATTCAATAATTAGCCGGGGATTAAAAAACCCTACAAATAAAAGAAAAACTGCCTTTATGTCGAGTTTAGATAAATTGACAAAAAAATAATTAAACTTACCACTTAGATACGTGGTTTTTTCACTAAGAACTGTAAATTTACGTCTGTCGACATTGTGACCAATCCATGAGAGCAAAATCTGGGCGTTTTCGTGTTTTAAACGTTTAACCACACTAATTAGAGTAATAGACACTTTAAATAAGTGCTTAAAAAAATTAATGTGGCTGAGACTATATTACGGGTACACTTTTAACATACTTATCCCCAGGCAAAATCGATTATAGGGAGAAACTTAAAAATAAAGCGTAGTCATCGGCAATATTACGCATGTTTCTAAATAATCTAGACACACAGCGTTAATGTTATGGGAACTTAAAAAACGGTGTGACTTGGTACAGTACCGTCAAAAAATTTAAACTTCTGAAATAGTGCGATTTTACTCCGTTAGAGTCTTTCGTGTGGGGTTTTCGTCGCAGGTCTATGCGAATAATCCACAAACCATAGCGGCCCTCAAAGTCAACTTTCAACATAATTTCAGCCTGATTTATGTGCCAGAGTCATGGAAAATTAGACATTTCGGAAGCGTGTCATCTAGCAAAGCCATGACAGACATTTGAATGATATTATATTCCATACATAATGGCATCGAGAGGTATTTCAAATGAATAAAAAAAATTTGATGATATATCTGTTTGTTGTCATTTTGTCACTTTGTTTTATTTAAATTTAAAGATAGGAAACGCTTAATTAAAGCCCCTATATACAAAACAAAAGTTTTTGGTTAACCTACGCCGATATACATAAAAGAAAAGTTGCTGGAAACACAGTTTGAACTTACTCAGGAATCGTTCTCGTGTTAGTAGATGTTTGCACATGGTACTAGCGTGGCTACAATTCAACCCATACCCAAAGTTCAACCTTGGCAGATTGACAGGAAGAACAAACATTCGCAGCAATATGTAAATTATAATCAACATACAGAACTGTAAGCTAGCACGCATATGCATTGTAGTATTGTATGCATTGTAGCTAGTTAACTGCTATGTGTAAATGCATCTTAAAATTTCAAGACAATGCTTATTTAATGATAGAAAAAAAAATAGATCGGAGAGAGACTTTTGCTTAGCGAAAACATGCATCTTAAAGTTTTAACAGGATCTAATGGGCTACAAACACAAAGTTTATTTTATTAAAGTTCTATTTTATTATTTAGTTTATCATCCGAATATAATTCTGATTTAGTATACTGTGTACACGTGTATTAATATTATTAGTAAGACTAAAGTACACTTCATTGATGATTGCTCATTAGTCCCATCTCAAAGCAATAATTTTAATCGATCGTCAATTTGGCGACCGATAGTGTTAATATAGACAGAACTCTATCGATTTATTATTTTTAGAAACGTACGGGCCTCCAGGAAGATTGGCTGCGGTAATTTATCGAAATTTAAGTGGAATTGATTTTGCCAGACACCTGTGGTTCGTTTAACTGCTTGTTTAATGACGCTGATTTATTTCCACGTATTCTTACTTAATGCTAGCGTTTATTGTAAACCAGGTGATATTTATTCGCTGCGTCATGTATTTAGTAGAAAATAGGGTGAAATCGTACTTTTTAGAAATTGAAACGATTTCCGTCATAAGAAAAAATGTATTTAACTAAGTGCTTAGTTGTTTATATAGAGCAACAAGGTAACCATAAACGTCATGAACCAAAAAATTATCAGAGACAATGGATATAGAAATATACAAAATAACATGGAAAAAGTTTATCCACCAGAAATGTTTTGTATTGACTTGTTATAGATTTTTAAAAATTCATTTCATAAAAACAAAACGTTCATACACATAGAGAAAGCATTTAATAACACCTCATTAGAATCTATTAAATCTGCAATAGTGTAACACTGCCGTGCTACAATGATATATACAAGCCAGAATCGCTCACTGTCGAAGAGAATTGGGCGGGGTTTTCTTAAACATATAGAAACTATATCGTATCTTAAATTCAAGCACAATTAGATAATATGAAATTATAATTTATTATTGGACGCCACCCCTGGTTTATCCTCGAAGGGGAAGAGCAAAAAAAAATTAAGATTTATTGAAAGTTTACAAGAAAACTATTCTTTATTATTTCTTAGTAATGAACAAAAAGAAAACATTAAAAGTTACGTCATCCCAAAGGGATTCCAAAATATTATTTTATGTTAACATTATCATAAACAAAAAATCTTTGTATCGTATTAAATTAAGAATTGGTTATAAAGAAAATGAATGTATATATATATTAACCCCAAATTTCGAAATTTGTTTACATTGAAAATAATATAGTTATTTATCAACTAGGAACAATGAAGAAGATAAACCTTTAAATTAAATTAGAACACTTCACTATATTTTCATTTTTTTGAGTTCATAATCATTTCTGTTGTCTTGAAAGTAGGTATAATAAAAATTGGTACAACCTTAATCTGCTCTGTTTCTCTTCTTATTTAATCAGTCACCAAATAAACCATTGATTCAGCTACGTACTATATCAAATCACCACCATCCTAGATAAGAGGGGTTAGGTATTCCATAAAAAGATACCGCTATTGGGCCATGATCTGGAATAACTCCATAGGAATACTATCTTGCGACGAGTATTAGAAATATAATATCAGCATTATAGCCTCTCCAATAAGGGTCTAAAAAAATAAATATCTATCTGAAATATGAACAAGAAAAGGATTGCTTAGCTCACCTCTGAAATTGAGACCCACTTTGGAAACACGTCTTAACGGTTGGACGGTCTTAACAGAAAAGAGCGAAGCGCTATCATGGCGCCTGATTCTGGAAATTGGGCGTGAGTGACAAGTTGAAAAATATGCTCATCTACCGGATATATTTGGGAATTACAGAAGAATCCTTGAGTCGGCTACAGGTAGGTACTTGACAGATAGATGGGGTTAGAAGTTTTATTTAAAAAAAATTATTGAAATTTATAATGATTTTCTTTTAAATCTTTTGAAACGGTTACAATAGGAAAGTTATACTACCTTCTATAGTCGTCGAATTGCCGTCTGGGGTCGATAGAGCTTGACGATCTTTCAACAAAGTCGAAAAGAGAAGGATTTCCTGCTCTGGTTTATGTAGATAATTTAGTTATAGCAGTTGTAAGTAAACATGACATTATTGCTGATCGCTTGCAAAGTAATTTAATCTTGTAACTATCTGGTGTTCGAAAGAAAGACTACCAATAAACTCTAGCAATGATAGAAATACTATTAATGCTAAAACGACATGGTTCTGAAACTGTTAGTTTAAATTTAACTGTCTAAGTTAAAATTTAACTAGAATATTTAATGTTTATATGAGATTAAGCCACAATTGGTTATAATCAAAATTACATTTGATAATTGTTAATTTGACGTTTAGATTTCTACACCGGAAATCTTCTTCAAAAAGGACTATTTTAAAATGGTGTGCTGCAATTATAACCAAGTTGTTTGGCGTTTTCCAAATTGAACGGTTACTTACTTGACCTTGATCTTGTAGGCTCATAGGCACGCTTTTAGCTGATAATTCTAAAGGTGATGTTTTTGCCCTATCAAATTCTGATTGTTAGAGCTAACTACATTCTGCTGATGAGTTTGCTACACATTTTTCTTCATTAAGTACGAAGAGCGTATTATGAGAGGTCAAAGAACGAAGGTAAAGGAACTAATAGAACCAAAACAAATAGAAAAGGATACATGGATTGTCTACATAAAAAAGCTCTATGGAGAGGAAGTACAAACGACGCTAGAACCAGAAACACCAGAAATTACCACAAATGAAGAACTTAATATAAATATATGTATAGATTCGTATACTTGTATAAATATAGCGAGTTCGTAAAGTACTTGAAAATCTGGAGAACAGAAAAGCAGCAGGTAAAAACGGAATACCAAACGAATTACTGAAATATTGTGGACCAGCAATGACAGAACAATATTAACAACATTAATTAATAAAATTATTAAACACAATAATATACCGGAAGAATTGAGAACAAGAAAAACTAATTCTTCTATTCAAAAAATGAGATAAAACGCATCGAGAAAACTACAGGAGGTATAAACTTGTTAAATACTACCCTAAAATATACAACTAAAATTTTACAATAACTAATGAATCAAAGGATAAGTTTAGCAGATAAATACATAGTTTTCGTACTGGAAGATCATGTAGTGAAGATGCAATATTCGTCATAAAGCAAATTACTGAGAAATCATTAGAGTATAATAGACCAGCAATTCTGAGTCTGATTGACTTAAAGAAAGCATTTGACAGAGTAAGACAGTAATATATCTTCTATATAATAGAGAAGTTCCACTAAATAGCATAAAAACTATTGAAAACATCTATCAAAACAACAAAATGGAAGTCAGAATAGATGAACAACTTACAGAACCTATAGATATAGGCAGCGGAATAAGCTCATTGAGCCCTGCGCTCTTCAATTTAATCATGGATGAAATCATCAAAAGAGTTAACAAAGGAAGAGGATAAAAAATGGGAAACAAAATACTCTGTTACGCAGACAACGCAATATTGATAGCCCAATATGAATATAGTCTGCAAAGACTGGTCCACAGATTTAACATAAGAGCATAAGAATTTAATAAGACAATTTCATCTCAGAAAACTAAAACAATAGTAATCAGCAAAGAACCAATCATATGTAAAATAGAAATTGATGGCATCAGTATTGAACGAGTAATGGAAATAAAATACCTTGGAATTACTCTGTCCAGCTATGGAGACCTGGACAAAAAAGTGAGAGATCAAGTACAAAAAGCAAATAGACTTGCAGGATGCCTAAATAACACTATAAGCGAAATTGACACAACACTGAGATGAAGTCAAGAATTTATAAAGCCAGTGTAGGACCAATAAAGACATATGCCTCAGAAACAAGACCCGACACAGCCAACACAAAGGCTACTGGAAACGGCAGAGATGTGAGTACTGAGAATAATTACAGGAAATGCGGTGAGAGATCGAAAGAGAAGTGAAGACATTAGAAGAAAATGTAACGTACAGTGTATAAACGAATGGACACTAAATAGAAAAAAAAAAGAATGGAATAACCACATAAGCAGAATGGGTGAGACCTGTATCGTCAAGATGGAAAGAGATAAATCACCAATCGGCAGAAGTATCGGACGACCGCGCAAAAGCTGAAGTGACAAACTTTCATAGAAATATTAATCCGCCAATGAACAAGCAGAATTGCTTATAAAGAGGAAGAAGAAGAAAAAGTAAGAAGAGGACTGCTTCTTTGATTGTTCTCTTTTTCATGTCTGTTTATTTCATGACTATTGTTGCATCTTTCCATTGTACTATGTGCTCATTATCCCAGGCATATCTGTGATTTGTCGAAGTCTCTATTTTTGAAGTATAGGTATTACATTTATAACACTAACAGAAGAACACCACGGGAAATTATTAGAATACAACAAACCGGCATATCTATGTTTCGTGGACCTTAAGAAGGCATTTGAAGGTTAAATTAATCACAAATTACAACCACTCGTTCAATATACAGATCACGACATTGTTTTATTGACCATACAACACAATGGCAATCGCTGTGATATGTTACACGTTTCCACCTCTATTTTCATTTCACAGTAGGTACGAATTGTAATTGTCACATTGACATTAAAAATTTCTTGCCTTCAAAAATAGACCCTCACCAAGTGTTACAACAGTTAAAAATACCATTAAACATTTTCAAACTTCGGGATGTGTAAACAGTTGTAAAAAGTGTCATGAAGGTAATGAACCACGTGTTAGTCCTGTCGATGAGGAGCGTCAAAACAGGGATATTGATATTTGTGCTTTTGTGGAAGCTAGTGAACCCTGCAATAGTGTACAAATTGCTAGGGAAGTTAACGTGAATGCTCGAACTGTCCAGCGAGTTCTCAAAAGGAATACTCACTGTTTTAAGATACGACCAACACAAGAACTGTTTCTGAAAGATAACTTTAGGCGGATGGAGTTTTGTGAATTTATGTTAGAAAAACAGAATGAAAACGTACACTTTTTAAAAAATATTTTATTTTCTAACGCATCTTCATTTTCATTACATAAAAAACACAATCTATCCGTTGCAAGGTATTATTCTTGGAAAAAATAGGCACTTCAGTGTTACAGTGCGACCGCAGCATCTGCAAAACTTAAATGTTTGGACTGGGATGTTAGGCGACCATATTGTGGGTCCATTTTTTATCGATGGAAACCTAAACGGACCCAAATATTTACAACTTTTACAGAATGAGATCATTCCGGCAGTTCGACGCCTTCCCGTTCAATTTTAGGAGGTTTATTTCCAACACTCGGAACTCAGAGCAACTCTAGAGCAACTATTGACTTCCTCAATCAAACGTTTCCTGATCGACTGATAAGTACACGTGGTACAATTAAATGGCCCGCTAGATCCTGTGACTTAGCGCCTAACGATTTCTTTTTTTGGAGTTTTCTCAAAGAAAACATTTATAAGCATCAGTTTGAAAGGGCCACAAACCTAGTCAAATTAAGGGCAAAAATACTTCATTTCTCTGCAAGCATTACACCAGCCCTACTCCAAAATATGAGGAGAAATCTGTATGACAGATTTGGTTACTGTTTAGCACAAGGATTTGGAATATTTGTACTTACTTATTTATTTGTATTATTTGCTATTAAGACTAAAAAATAACCAAAAAATTAGTTTTAGAGCATTATAATAAATATTCTCTAAAGATGGGACTGCAATAAATCTTAATTCTTATGGTCAACAAAACAATGTTGTTATCTGTATAATAAATCAGTGCAAATCCTTGCCTACGCTTATGATATCAATATTGTTGGGAGAAAGGAAAATGCTGTACGAGAGGTGTATGTAGCATTAAAAGAATCAGCTACAAAAATGAGTTTAATAATAAACAACAACAAAACGAAGTATATGAAAATAAGCAAGCAACCACAAATCCTATGACCACGTGTTATAGAAAACGACGTCATCGAAGCAGTGAACGAATTTGTATACCTGGGAGCGCTCCTTAACACTGAAAATAATACTACCGCACAGACATAAATCTCAGAATTTGCACGGCTAAAAGATGCTACTTTGGGCTCAATCTCCTCCTTATATCCACAATTATATCGAGGAATACAAAAAAACACTCTACAAAACAATAATACGCTCAGTCCTAACATATGGTTTAGAGACCTGAACTCTAACAAAAAATAATGAAAACATGTTAGGATGTTTCGAAAGAAAAGTAGGCACTGAAGATGAAGAACGACAATGGAGTGTGAAGAAGACGATACAACTTCGAACTTTATAGAATATACTAGGAAGCTGATATCGTAAAACATATTAAGATAGGACTTCTGAGGTGGATAGGTGGATGTAATGTGGATGGAACAAAATGACACAGCTAGAAAAACGCTCCTTGATAAACCCATTGGTCAGAGAGGAAGAGGAAGACCCAGAACAAGGTTCTTTGATAACATCGATGAAGACATGAGAAATATGGGAATACGTGCTTGGCGGAGGAAGGCGATGGATAGGGACGATTTTAGAGAAATTCTTGAGGAGGCTAGGACTCACGCAGTTGTAAAGCCAGATTGATGATGATGAATAAACAACTGCATTCTTAGTACCAGTTTGTTTTAGACAGACAAACCCAGACAAAACCGATTAAAGGGAGAACTCGAGTGCTATATTGGACTTAATACATAATATCAGTTATAATGAACTGTTACAATCTAACCAATATCGTCAAGGGTATGTTGCAGAATAGAAGATTCTACGTGTCACTGCAAGGTAAGACGAGTCTTTGGAGGAACCAAAAGAACGGTTTGTCTCACAACAGTGTGTAGTTCCCTCTACTATATAATAGCTGGGAGTCAATTGATTATAGAGTGGAATGGATTTAGACTGCAGCACTGCAACTATCTAAAATATCTAAGTGTTAAAGACGGAAATGAATTCTTCTTCTTGTTGTACCTATCCGTGACGAATGTTACAAAGAAAAGCTACGCAGATGTTGTGTTGAACCCGGTTCTGAGGTTCTTTAACCAGGATGTTGTTCTTCTTCCTGGGCCTCGCTATCCTCGCTAAGTATTATTCGATATAGCCACATATCAAATGCTTCCAATCTTCTGCACATATCTTCGTTCAAGGTCAACGATTCAACACCATAAAAAAGTACAGAGAATACGTAGCATCGCAGCATTCCTACTGTTATACCAAGAGAGAGGTTGTGGCTCTTTAGATCTAGCTTTTCCAATGCACGTTCTTAACTCCTGGTTGTTGTCCATTCTTCATTTACTATGGTTCCGAGGTAGTTGTAGTGCGCTACTCTTTCTACTGGGTTTGGTTGACGTACGTCAACCACGGAAATGAATAATGCATAGAAATAAAATGAATTGCTTTTTAAATAAAAATGTTATTGTTATTATTCTTATTAATTTTATTATGATTGGCACAGTCTATACATATTTATGTATATACAAAACATATATCATTTAATCCTATATTGTTATTTGTTAAACATATTTTTTTTAATCTTAATCTTGTTTCTTTGCCCATTATCATTTCTTTCCCTTGGTTATTTAACAATTATATTATTTGATTAAATGAATGTATTATTAATAATTAGATATATTTTCCGGTATACTGTTAAAGTTATACTTTACATGGCGTTTGTGTTACCTCTATAAGACGAATGCAATTTTTGAATTTTGACATAACAATAACGCAACTTTTACGCAACTGTACTTTGAATACTAGTTGCTACTCTTACATTATTCATTTATTTGATTAGATATTAAAATCAATTCAGTTACACGATTTGTTAACAATCAACAGCCGTAAGTCTGCTGTTGATTGAACATAAATTATTTACAGAGCTTAGAACTGATAAATTATCATTTATAAATTGTAATAGCAAATATTTATTTCTTTCGAAACTAGAGGAATATTAAACTATATAGAATTGTTATAAACGTGAAAATGGTGGAAGAAAAAATTTACTTTAAAAGAAATGACATTAACAAATTTATACAAAATAAATTAAATAATTTATCAATAATTATTCTACTGCCTTTACAATTCTAAAAAAATAGGTTAGCTAATAAACTACCCAAGTTGCGGTAGCCACACTAATTCCTTGAGTCCATTACTTATTTTATAAGTATAAGCATATTACGATTCATGAGTTTTGGGAGAATTTAGATTTAATTTATTGATTTATGTGGATTCATAACAAAATTAGCTGGATGCTCTTATTAACGAACAAACACGAACTATTCTATTAATAGCCTACCTGAGAACCTATTAGAAGTTAATCCTTCTATTCTAGTTGCTTGTCTACATTAAATTGTACCATTGCCAATGCTTTACGCATTTCTTGAATTTAATTTTTGTATTATTATAAGTCTCTATTATATTTGTCCAAGTAAATATAAACAAAAAAAAACAAACAAAGCAGATTTAGTTGTTGAAACGCGTAAGCTGTACAAAGAATAAATAGGTAAAATTGACATTGGCAAAACCTTTTACAAACTCTGGACGAAACACACAAAAAAAAACAGCAGAAGAGAGTACAAAATAATATCGAGAAAATAATAAATAATTGAAAATTACTTATATGTTTTTGTACACCTCTATGACAAATGAATGAATGGAAAAGAAAAGTATTTTTAAAGTGTGCAAAATATTTAATTACTAGCTGAGCGTTTTCGACTTTCAAAGCCATCTTCAGAGCTATGGTCAAAATTATAAAGTACCACCACTAAAGAGAGATCATATTGGCGAAATTACAAAAATTTTTCTTTAAAAGTAAAAAACTAGAAATTTCTCTAAAAAAAAACATCCACAAGACACCACATTATACTCAAAAAAAAAACATTCAAATTTTTTTTATAACTCCGTGTGAGCGACAAACGATATGCCGACCAACGCCATAATTGATTCTTCGCCAAATGGAAATCGTTTGGCAATACAGGCTTGAGCGTTTCTCTCATCTGATGGTCGCCACACTCTTCTGCACTATACTTATACTCCAGTCATTCGGGCTATTCACCTTCCAATTTTGTCGGACCGAACCGATTCACTTGAAATTTGGTGAGTTGATGGAAAAGTACTCAAATAACAAAACCTATTTAGCGCCGATATGTGCTTCCGCTCTAGGGGTGGTTGCCACCCCTTCTAAGGTCCCATTCAAAAATGTAGTTCTTTTTTCAATAAATTCTCGAGAATAATATTCTCGTTTTTTATAAATTTCTTTACCGTAAAAGACAATGGAGATATTACCGATTAAAATATATGTCTTCGTGCGAACACCCCCTGTTTCGAGTGCTTCAAACTTAATTTTTTAAAATTGAAGAGTACCTTGGCTTTCCAAACTTATAGCTCTTGAAATTACCTTTCAAAGACTATGTAAACATATATCAAAGCTGTAAAATTAACTGACTTTTTAAAGAAAAACCAATGATATTTTTGGGAGATAATTTTGGAGCGTGAAAAATATACGTATATTGGAGCTCCCACATATCCAAAGTACGCATAATAATTTTGGAGATGAATATCTCGGCACCAACAACGACATTTTTATTTATAAAAATGATACAAGCCGTTCACCGTGCTTCGGAGGGCACGTTAAGCCGTCGGTCCCCCTGAGCTAGCGAACATCGACACTAGCTACTTGAAACAGTTAAAAATGTAATTGTTGCCGGAACCTATCTATTATTAAACCAAAACTATTTTTAACGTTGTAGTCGTCTTCAAGCGTGATTTTTAGGGGTTGAAGAGTTTAAACTAAAGAAATATCGTTTCATAAGCGAGGAATAAAATTTTAGTTATCTAAACTATACTTATCTCAAGTCATTTTAAACTATTTTTAAGTATTGTTTGGCTTTTAAGTATTTTTTGGCTTTTAAGTATTTTTTGCATAAAGGGATGCTTTCTAGGGCTTAAAAACTTGAAATCAATGAAACATCATTTCAGAAGCGATGAATGAATTGTTATTGATTTTAGTTCATAAGTTAACCATGTTACATCGTAAAAAAATATTTTTTAACGTTATTTACGTCATAAGCGGTGGTTTCTAAGGGTTGAAAATTTGTATTAAAGTATATTAAAGTATATTGTGTTGAAATTTTTCTTACAAACCGACGATTTATTTATTGCTCTGAAACCGGTTGAGACATGCAAATGAAATTTGGTGAATTTTAGTGGTAGTGATTGCGCATTTTTTCCATACAATTAAGAATTTTATATTTATTATTACCGTGGTAATGGCTAATGGCGTGCATAAGGCTACAAAACTTATTTCGTTGAAGGGAATACCAGAATATTTGAATTGTACATAACAATTTCAAACAACAATGCTAGTAGTCAACATATTCTGGATGGAAAGTTTTCGAAAATAGCAAACGAAGCAAACGTATAGCAAAGAAATAATTCAACGATTGTTTTTGTTATATTATTGTCAAGTAAATATTTTGTTTTAAATTTAATTTTATTTATATATTAGACGTCACTTCACTTTTAAGTACTTAAGTAATTTGATAACTCATGAAATATTAAAAAATTAGAGATTACTTTTTCTCGACCAACGTAATAAAACAAAATTAATGTTTGGCACAAAAAAAAACACAAATAACTCACAAATTAAAGCAGTTAGGTATTGAGGTATAAATTATAAAGTATCATAAAAAAACATGTCATTGCAATACTAAAATACAGGATATTCCATTAAGGAAAACTCAGAAAATACTCATTTTAAGTTCCGACTAACCCTGTATATCAAAATTAAAGATTTCGCCATGTTAATAATTTTAGACAATCGTAGGCTATATTAAAAATTTTTTGAACATAAATACATTTTTTGATCAAATCTCTACTATTCTACAGGGTGTTAATTTCGCTACGAAATTAATAAAAAAAACGTAATTATAGTTTAAATTACCACCTATAACACTGCTAAAACTTATATTGAAAAAAACTAGAACATTGAGACAAGTCCAAAAATATACAGGGTGCTCCATTAAAAAAGTTTGTTCCATCCAATCAATATGGGTGGCCTTGAATATTTGAAAACATTTTTAGAGTATGGTTCTATCTGTACTCCAACTTTAACTTAAATATTTTTTCACAGTATCTCTTACAATAAATGAGTAATTGGACTTCTTCGCACTAATGCCACACCCTATATATATATATATATATATATATATATATATATATATATATATATATATATATATATATATATATATTTTACGGTAATAAAACGGATTTAGCAAGACGAGAGTGTATAAAATCCATAAAACACACCGATACTGAGGGAAAGATATATATTGTAATGCATTCAGTGGTGAATTTGAACAGTGGTGCGATTTTTATATTTTATTGAGTGATTCTTTGTTATGTCCTTAAGTAATGGGATATCCAGATCATTGTGAAGTGTTTGGTTAGATACATATCATGGAGCTTTACTTTTCATATAAGGTATGTTGGATTGGAATGTTTGAAATATCTTCGCATTTGAAGGTTTACTACAGCCCCATAGTTCTATTCCATATGCCCAAACTGATATAAGTATAGCTTTGTACAGAAGCAGTTTGTAGAAGTAAATGTTGTCAGAGGAAGAGATAGTTGACATGGAGTTTCGAGGAAATTCTTATATCATCATCTTCATCGTTTTTAGTATCTGGTGCTGCGAATACAGTTGCAAGATGCTCTGCGAATACTGTTGTTTTTTCTGCGTTTGCGCGGGCCCAGATCATATATGTTTTTCTTAAACGTGAATTTGTTATTGTCGGTCGTTTAAATTTTATTGTAGCTTTCCATATAGAGTGATCTTTATTTGAGAGGTTCAAAACACAAATCTGGAAAGAGTCGTTTTTTTCTTCATGTAATGCTCTATTTAGTCTATGACTTATCCTGTTAAGGTACGCTTTTTTAGTGGCTTTCTCGTTTGTTTCCATATGCGTCGAGCTCTTTTTTTTTCTGCTACAAATTCTGTTATATGGAGGGGGATATTATGGTTTTCTTGCACACTTCTTTGGGGCTGTGTGTGTGTAAATCATGGTTTAAGAGGTGAGAGAATACATTTTTGAATTCATTTAGGAAATTTGATAGTTTATTTGCTAATTCATTGTTATTTTTGTTATCTGCATTTATATTTCCAGTGGCAGCATCTCTATAACTGATTCTGTTGAAATTATGAGTATGATGTTGGGTAGGTATATTTACATTGCAATTGTTGACAGGATTTTGAGTGGTGATTTGTTTTGATTTGTATCTGACATTTAGTAGTTCACGATAAACAGAACATCCTCTGTAATTGGAAGGATGGTCTCCTTTGCAGTTAGTGCAAGTTGCTGGCCTGTTTTTTTGGTTTATTGAAGTCCTTTGTGTTGTGTGATCCAGCGCATTTTACGCAATTATATGGTTTTGCACAGTACGTTTTAGTGTGACCATATCCTTGACATCGTGTCTTGTGGTATATTTCTTTTAATTCTCAGTGGTTCTACCCTTATTTTACAATGTTGTATATACTGTAGTTCAAATATTTCTTTGTTGTTCGTTTGAGGCTCGAGGTCCACAAAAAATAATGGTAATGGTTCACGGCTCAATCTGTGTCTGACATTTGTAACGTTCCTTACCTTATGACCCTTTTTCTGAATTTCCGCTTTAATTTCATCTATCGGAACGAAATGATGTAGATCTCAAATAAATCCTCTGTGCCCTCTGTCTTTTTTAGGTTGGTATGTATGGTAGACGATTTTTTCCTCTCGTACGTGATCTATTAGTTTTCTGTAGGATTCAGGTGCCTTTCGTAAAACTTTTATTGTGTTGTTTATTAAGGCTTTAGTAAAGTAAGTTTCTACTTCTACTGCTAGAGTTAAATTATCTATCATTTTACTATAGTCATTTACGCCATATATAAAATCGGAAGGGGTTTTGAGATTGGTGGATTTTTATTCGGAGTTTTCCTGTGGAAATGGCTGAAACCTATTTGAGAGAGTAATTGAAGCTTCTTCTTCTTTTGAATCTTGACGTTTAAGCCTTTTTCTTTTTGATCTTATTGTTTGCCATGGATGTTTATTATTTTGAGAGTTTTCATGTTCTTCATCTGACATCGAATCATATTCATTCTGTATTTCTGGATTGTTTTTTTAAGTTTGTTAGCCTGAGAGTTTGATGTAGAATGAGAAAAGTTGGTTTGCTGGGCAACTATTGGTTGTACCTGATATTGTTGTTGATAATTATCAAAAGGTATCATTTGGTTGATTTTTGGTTGATTTGAGCACAATGGTGGAGCTTGAGTATTTATATGACTTAGAATTGGTAATACGGATGTATTAGGTGAAATGATAAAGCAAAACTTAGGATATAAGGTTTTAATCAACATAAATTGTACATATATTGTTAACAAAAACAATAGAAATTAATATGGCAGTGACAGTGACTTCTTTCAAACACTGACAGCATAAAGTTGCCTACAATATTAGAAGTCTACAGCCAAAGCAATACTAAGGAGGTTAATATCACATCATTCTCCCACACTATAATCTTCCAAATACCGTGGTAAATGACGAATTCTTTCAGATCTTCTAGGTAGTGCTGAAGGAGGCGATAAGCTCTGTTCAGAACTCATTGGGGGTTCTTCAAGAAGAAATGAATCCGGTGGAGGGGGAGATGTAGATGTATCTGCCAGGGGCTGCATGTTTTGCGTGGTTGTATTGGATAATGAATCATTAAGACTCGAATGTAACTCATGTGGGTCTTCTACGAACACTGATTCTTGACCTGGTATATCTAGTATTTCCCCTTCACCTCGTCCACACGGAGCCAGATGACGATTAGACACTGTGGTCTCCCGTCCGTCTTTCAGTTTAACAAAAGAGTATTCAGGATTTGCCTCTATTACCTCCACTTCCTCTACGATAGGCTGCTACTTGTTCTTCCGATCGAACCTTTTCATCAAGACATGCCCAGATTCTGCTAGCCATGACGGTATTGTATTCCCATTTGGAGATCGACGTGTGTGCACGAACATCCTTTCATGCGGCGTACAGTTAGTTGCGGTACACAACAGTGAACGAATGGAATGCAGCACGACAGGTAGGTATTGTTCCCAATTCTCAATAGGTGCTTCATGTGATTCACAGGCCAGTTGAATAGCTTTCCAGACAGTAGAATTCAACTTCTCCACTTGACCATTTCCTCGAGGATTATAAGCAGTAGTTCTACTTGTTGCGATTCCTCTGGCGTTGAGAAACTCTTTGATTTCAGCTGACAGAAATTGAGCCCCCCTATCCGAATGAATGTATGCAGGCATTCCAAACATCATGAATAAGTTATTTAAATTCTTGATTACTGTTTTGGCACTAATGTCACTGCATGGGAAAGCAAATGGGAATCTGGAATACTCATCTATTACCGTAAGAATATAATGATTATTGGTATTCGAAGGCACTGGTCCTTTAAAGTCAATACTAAGGCGTTCGAAGGGAGATGTGGCTTTTATAAGCTTTGGAAAAAGCCCCTTATTCTTAAAGTATCTCGGCTTAATTTTAGCACATACCCCACAGTCACGAGTCATAGTCTTGACTTCATTGAGAGAGAAAGGCAAATTCTTTGATTTTATCCAATGAAACATACGTGTTACCCCTGGATGACAAAGTGCAGTGTGAAGTGACTTGAGTTTTGATGCACCTGCCGCCGTGGTAGTAGCACAAGAGCAGATGCGCGATAAAGCATCCGCTGCTTGGTTGTCTTTTCCTGGTCGATACACAATGTCATATTTATAAGGTGCCAATTCAAGTCGCCATCTTTGTATTTTCTCATTTTTAATCTTGCTGGAATGCTTCGTGTTAAACATAAATGTTACAGACTTTTGATCAGTAATTATTGTGAAAGGCTTTCCTATAAGAAAATGGCGCCACTTCTTTAGAGATTCAACAATAGCATATGCTTCTTCCTCCACAGCAGAATGGTTCAGCTCACTAGAGTTAAGTGATCTTGAAAAGAAAGCAACGGGTCTGGAATCCTGACTCAAGGTAGCAGCAATTGAGTGTTCTGAAGCATCAGTTTCAACAACAAATGGCATATTTTCGTTGATAGCGTGAACAGATGACTTTGCAACTATAGATTTCAGATTTTCAAAACAAGATAAAGAATCTTCGTTCAATGGAAAATTGTTGACATGAGCTAATGTGTGGACCCTTTCGGAAAATTTGGGAATCCATTTTGAATAATGGGCAAACATACCTAATACCCTTCTGAGAGATGCAGTGTCATTCGGTGGAGGCATTTTTAATAAGGGTTGTAGTCTGCTAGCATCGGGCTTTATGACATGGTTTGGTCCTATAGTATAACCAAGTAAGTTTATTACTGTTTCATTGAATTTGCTCTTGGTTTTGTTTAGTGTCAAGCCATATTTGTCTGTGGCCTTCAGAAAGTTCTCAAGATTTTTGTCATGTTCTACCTTCGTCTTACCACAAACAGTTCCCTTCAAGGTTTTCTGTGCGTATGAGCCAGTCGATTGTTCTTTGGAAACTGGCTACAACATTGGTAACACCAAACGGAATGCGACAAAATTGGTACAGTTTCCCAGCGGCTTCAAAAGCTGTGTACATCTTTTCATGTGGAAGTATTGGAACCTGATGGTATGCACTTTGGAAATCTATTGCACTAAAGACAGTGAATTGTGATACATTGGAAACCATTTCCTCGATATTTGGCAGTGGATAGGCATCAAGTTGAGTGAATCGATTAATTGTTTGAGAATAATCAATGACAAGCCGCTTCTTGTGAGTTTCGTTTTTGGTGATAAGCACTTGCGCTCTCCAAGGGGACTGACTTTCTTCAATAATGCCATCACTTAAAAGCTTCTTTACCTCATTTTTAATAAAAATCTTATCTTCAGCACTATGCCTGCGCGATTTTACTGCGATAGGTTTACAATTTGAAGTCAGGTTACAAAATAAAGGAACTGCAGGTACTGAAGCTTCAACTACACTACATACCTTGAATACTTCTTTAGGTCCTCCAAATTCAAACTCTAGACTTGAGTGGTTAGATAGAACATCATGACCAATTATAATATCAGCACAGAGATTTTTAACTATAAGTAAATTAATGTTGTCGTAGGAGTGGTCACCAATTTTAATATTTTGAGTAGTCACACCTTTAACTTCAGAGGTGTGTGATAATGAGGCCATAGAAACAGTCTGAATACAAGGCTTCCTAGGGAGTTTGCACAGGTTAGCAAAGTCTTAGATTCTTAGATCACAGATTAGCAGCAATAATGCAGGCTGTGCAGTTTTCATAGCCTTCAAATACGTTGGCAGATGCACTAGTGCACTTGGAGCGGCAAACCTTTGCAAAGTGTCCCTTTTTATTACAGGATTTGCAAATGGATTCTCGAGCGGGACAGTTCTTCCTTGAATGTATTATTTTCGCGAGAATCCCAAAATTTGCATTAAGTTTGACAGTTATTTTGACAATATCTGGGCGGGGATTTAAAAAACCTTTCCAAACATTTCCAATTTGTGTGTATTTATACCATAAGAAGTTGGAAATATTGGTTTTTAAATTGTTTGAAGAATAAATAAGGACTTTTGGTTATGAACATTCATTCCGTGCGATTGGTATTAGTTGTTATTCGCGAATTTGTGAGGTAAGAATATCAAAGTATTAAGATATTTACTATGAATATTCATATTTTAAGGTTATGTCATTGTTTGATTGAATACTTTAATTATTTTTTATTGTATTTCAATATATTTGGTTGTTGTTTTTATCGGGGTTATTTCAAATTTAATCAATAAATCATTGAATTTATTTACGAAGTTAAAAAATATTTAAATTATTGTTCTATTCTTTTCTTTTCTATTCTAAAAAGGCTAAATATATTCGTTATCTCGCAGTTTAAATAGATAAGAGTAGTTTTGTTGTCATTACTGAAAAATTCAGTAATACTAGATATCTTCAACCCATGTTTACTAGCCATTAGATCCCCAGATCTAAAAAATAAACTCAAAAACTATTACAACATTCAAAAAACATTTTTTTTATACTCTTAGTGGCAATTTGATAGAAAGGTTTCCACAGAATGTTATATTTTAACTTAAACTACGAGAAAACAAATATCTTTAGTCTTTTACAGCATAAAATCAATTTTCAACTTCGTAAATAAATTTAATGATTTATCGAATTACTTTGAAATAACCGCAATAAAAACAACAACAAAATACCTTGAAATACAGTAAAAAAATAATTAAAGTTTTATTCAAACAATAACATAACCTTAAAATATGAACATTCTTAGTAAATATCTTAATACTTTGATATTATTGCATCACAAATTCACGAACAACATATAATACCAATTGCACAGCATGGATGTTCATAACCAAAAGCCCTTATTTGCTCTTCAAACAATAAAAAAACCAATATTTCCAACTTCTTATGGGACAAATACACACAAATTAGAAATGTTTGAAAATGTTTTTAAAATCCCCGCCCATTGTAACGTCAGACTTAGGTAGTCCATTAACCCAGTCATTTATAATCCAAATGACGATACCGACCACGGTGATTATGAGTATTAATCTAATTCTTGATTACACTGTAAAGTAATCTGTTTTCATTTTCTAATTAAAAAAAACTTTAGAGTGTTATTGTAATTATTTTATCAGTAAATACCTACATAGAATTTGTAATTTTGTTCTATTTTTGTACGAATGATTATATATTTCTCTAAATGAATGTAAAATCCATTATGAGTTAAAACCGCATTTTTGCTTGTCTTCGACAGTGCTTCAAATCTTGAGAGAATTTTCAATTAACTTTCTCAGCACAGCGGACCGTTTAAGTCAAAGGTTTCCATCCCTAATCCAAAATAGCCGCAACTTCGTGAAATATACTTTACTACGTTAGTTTTCTTTATTTTTTTTGTACACCAGGTCAAGGATCCGAACCACAATGCGAGCCTACCAAAGTTTTTCACATTATTCAAATTTAAAAATTAGGAATGAGTGATAAAATTGACCAAACTATTATTTTCAATTTAAAATTCACTTTTAAAATCACTTTGATTATAGAAAATTGATATGACATTTCCATTCAGCAAGACCTCTAATGAGATGTTTTCTAAAAAAATACATAAATAAAAAAATACAACGGTATATATTTCGTAAGAAACAGTGAAACCCTCACCTAACCAAATCCAACTGTCAAGATTGTACATTATATGTTTGAGCTCAGTACTTTATTCGCAGTATATTTTTGTATTTGTGTACGTAATTCGTAGTAACAGTATTTTTGGGAATAACGAATTATGCAATTCTTGCAATAATATACCTTTAGTATACAATATGTACTCTAGTATATACCTTTATATTCGATTTAGTATTTTTTTCTTACTTTCGAAAATATTTCATGATAATCCTATTCGTGTAGAAATTATTAACTAAAATATTTATTTAGACCCTTTTTTTAATCTACATAGTTAACTATGTACACCATGCTTTACCCCGAAACAACTTTTACTAAAACATTTTTAATCTTCTCTGGACTCGAGTAATCATTTTCTAGGAAAGACAACCTCAAATAGTTTAAATTTAGGTCATCCTTATACATAGTGCTCTCGCCGGTTTCAATTTTCTTTGGTATTCATGAGAAGTCCTAGCATTTTTTCTTCGAGATTGCTCATAATGTATTCAAAGCCAAACACGTGACGATATACCATAGAGAACAGACGAGCAGTGATCTATTTTTCAACAGTTTCATATTCACAAGTCCGTGTCTCAGGTTTGTAAAGCACATAAATAATAATCCCGAGGTTTTGATAGAGGACCCTTGATTCTTTGTGTAGGAAGATTAAAGTTACAAAAAGAATGGCACTAGTTTTAAACTTTAAGATTTACATAAATAGAAAATAGGTCAATGAGGCCTTATACTCAGTGGCGTATGTGTACACAATAATTATTTATGGATGAAGCAAAATTAAACGTACTCTTGTATAAACTAAATAATCTTGTATATTTATATTGTATATTAGAATGTTTAGAAATTATGTCAGTTTTACGAGAAGTATTTAAATTTAAACTTACATAAAATAGTAATAGGTAGAGAAAGACATGTAATATTCAAACTCAGTGTATTAGGCTTGTAAAACACAAAAAATAATGCTACGATTTTGATATAGGATAATTGATTCATTCTGTAGGATTATTATCATCATTCTCTTTGCCTTTATCCCTATGCGGGGTCAGCTTCCCTAATTACATTTCTTCATAAGTTTCTATCTTGGGGCATACAATATACCAATAACGTCTCGACGTTAAAAATGGCCAAACCATCTTACCATATGCTCTCTCATTTTGGCATCAAATGGTGCCACCCCTAGACTTCCCATAATATATTTATTCTTAACTTTATCCTTTTTTGTCACTCCACTCATCCATCTAAGCATTCTCATTTCCGCGGCATGCATTCGTTGTTCCACTTTATTTTTATCTGCCCAACATTCAGTTCGGTACATCATATGGCTGTCTTATAAAATTTTCCCTTCAGCTTGATTGAAATTTTTCTGTCACATAACACAACACTCTCTTTCATCCACTTCATCCATTCAACCCTACTTCTACTGCACGCATCTCCATCTTTTTCCCCATTACTGTGTAATACCGATCCTAAATGCTTAAAATTATTACTTTTCACAATAATTTCACCATCCAAAGATCATACACATAATCAGCATACATTAGGGGATGCTACCCTGAAGTTTCGCTGTTATCTGATCCAACACTAACCACCAGGAGGACGCAAGAAATCTCGTTGGCAGTAGATCGTGGAGGAGAACGGCTACAGACCGTAACGAATGGAGAGATTTGCTTAGGAAGGCCAGGGGTCGAATTGACCTTTAGAGACAAAGGATGGATTGAAGCCTTGGGCAACCCTACTTTTATATGAAATTTATCAGTCTCTTCCACACCTGTTATAACACTAGTTGTTATTCCCTCATAATTGTCTCTCATAATCTTTCCACATTCACCGAGAGGTACGTGTGATCTTCATACCAAAAGCAGGTAGGATGGACTACACCCTACCCAAGGCTTTCCGACCAATTACATTAACATCATTTCTCTTGAAAACGATGGAAAAGCTATGCGAGAGGTACATAAGGGATGAAGTTCTGGTTTATAACCCACTTCGCTCAAATCAACATGCATATACTTCGGAAAGATCTACTGATTCTACCCTGCACCAAGTAGTGAGAAAAATTGAAAGATCGCTAGAAAGGGAGTCTGATAAAATCACATTCCCAAACAACTCAATCTCAGGAATGTCCTCCTGGCCGTGAGCGATTTTATATTCAGTGTGTTCTCCAGTAGAGCAATAAGCATAAATATAGAAGACATTTCGGTTAGAGGGATTGTTACGAGGGATTGTCAACAGGAAGAGGTGCTATCACCACTCCTATGAAACATAGTTCTAAACACCCTGATTGACCAACTCAGCAGCAACGAGTTCTACACAACAGCCTATGCAGAAGGCTTTGCTATCCTGCAAAGCGGTAAGTTTGAGAATACACTATGTGTGAGAGTTACGAAGACATATGAAGACAGATATGGTCCTCTTCATCAGAAAAAGAAACATCACGGAGGGTCTACACTTTTCTGAAGAGGTGAAATACCTTGGTATTGTCTCGACAGGAAGTTAATATGGAACTCCCATTTATGATGGTAAAGCTAAAAGAGCATATATTATATTGCCTATGAGCAGTGTCGACGAACGGTCGGACGCTCCTGGGGCCTTTCGCACAGAGGTACCAAAAATACTACAAGCAACAGCGATCAACAAACTAAACCACCTTGCCTAAATATAATGGGTTCCATGAAAACAACACGAACTGCTGCAATGGAGTTGCTCATTAGCGTCACCCCTCCAGACATATATGTCAAAGAGGTGGCGCTGGTGACAATGATGTGAATGCGATCAATGGATGCAAACCTTGATTTAGGAACGGGACAATTGAGATTTCGTTTCTGGCGGGGAGAGCTGGATGCCTAAACCCTACTACAGGCAGGCTGCAATTCAATTAAACCTAAGTGTGTTTTTGACAAACCCTCCAAAATCGAAACAAGACAGCACAGGGAGTCAAAAGTGGCAAATGCATGTTGCATATACACCGATGGCTACAAAATAGAAGAACAATCAGGATGCGGGATATACTCCAGATCACTGAACCTAAGAATAAAGGGCAATGGGTATGGACAAAAATCCCAGAGAAGTTCAGACAGAACTGGCTGGTATCACCATAGCTGCAAAAGAGATAACCTAGAAAGGTATAACTGAGAAAACCATAATAATCTGCACGGACAGCAGACAAACAATACTAACCTTTAATAGACCACGTGCCACACCAGGGTTAGTAATGGAGTGTCACGAGTCACTAACTCAAGAGTCGCATTATAATAACATCATCCTGAGGTGGGTTAAACGAATAAAGGCAACGAAATTGCTGACCAACTAGCTAGGAAGGCTACAACAATCATACGCAAACCCTGAAAAGATGGGAAGAAGGGCAAGGATGTAGACTTGCCAAGGTAACACCAAGTAACCGTGAAAAGTCAGCATCAAAGAAGTAATTAAGAATAATGACCAAGGAAAACCCAAGCTTGACATTTGGTGTTTTTAACTGGTCATTGTCAATTTAGCAAACACCTCTACATACTGGGGCTAGTAGACACACCTCTATGCAGGAAATGTGAACGAGAAGACGAAACTGTAGAGCATATCCTATGTGAATGTCCTCAGTTATCATCAATACGCGTTCGGAGAGCCCTGGCCTACATCTGCTCACATAAGGGAGATGCCCCATGTAGACTTGTCCACCTTCCTGAAAATGGCAGGATGGAAAATGAGCTAAGGACGAAAGTTCTCTAGGAGGATGCAGAATGTGTAATTTGGGGCCTAAGTGCTGTGGGACTTGACTCGCCCTCTATACTCTACAGATATGGATCAAATCGGGATATTCCACCGGAATATCCACATGGATATTCCTCCTAGGATATTTTTTTTTGTCAGGGAAACATTAAGAAATGATGAACCGATACCATATTGGTTTTTATTGAGATTCAGATGCCGTATATCGAATGTGTGGGAAGATAAGTTTCCAAATTTATGATTTTGAAAAATGGACTAAAAACTGACACTTTGAAGTTCTATAACTCAGAAACAATTGATTTCTGAGTCTTGGGACTCTGAAAACGTTTAATCAGCATGATCAAAGCTACATCTCTGCAAAGTTTCAGTCAATTTGACTGATACCATATTAAAAAAAATTGACAATATCACCCGTATGGGCGCCAATAATGAATATAAAATTCGTAATTTTTTGGTAAAAATGCGCAATAACTACCTCTTAAAACATACCAAATTACATTTGTTTATCTCAACAGGTTTCAGGCCAATAAATAAATCATCAGTTTGTAAGAAAAATTTCAACACCCCATATCTCAGAAAACGAAGCATTTGCGAAAATACGTTTATTGAGCAAGCTGTCATTATTTTTTCATGCAGAATGACTTCTTGAAGTTTGTTGCATTTATTTACTAACATCCTGTATATTATACAAATATGAATTATTCAAATGGACTAAAATCTGACACTTTGAACCCGTGTAACAATTAATTTCTGAGCCTTGGGACAATGAGACTTTTGATCACAATGACCAAACCTCTCTGCAAATTTAACCACTTTTACATAAGAAATTGCTAGTGTCCTTTCTTTACTCTTCACTGCTATATTAATACGAGTAAATTTATTTTTTAACAATACCAATGAATGTAGTCACATAACACATCTTTTCACTTAAAATCACATAAAACTTAAAGGTTGTTTCTGTTGAAATATTTTCTTGAACTGTTTATTCTTTTTTTTTTTTTCATTTTTCAGCTGAAATTCGTTTAATTTTCATCTTATGAATTGTGGAATATTATTATTATTATTTTGACATTTATTATTTCTTCTTCTCCATGCTGTCACTCCTATATTCTGTTACAATTTAATTTATTTAAATATTCCTTACTGAACTTACTCAGGATTGCCATGTAATTAAAGCCGATAGCAGGCATTATTTCGAAGCAGATTCTTTTCAATGTTAAGAAATTAAGAGAGAATAAGAACAAATCAATGCAATGTGGATTATTCAATTCACCATATGCTTACTCAGCAGAACGTGTGATCTTTAAATAAGCATAACACTTTACATTTGGAAATAAAATAGAATATACAATAAATTTAATTAATATTTAAAAGAACCCTTTGGGGCTACATCACAGAACGTTTTTGGAAATGCATGTATGAAGCAACTAAATATATGGATAAAACCCCTTAAATGTTGTTAAGTTAGTTTTAAACTACATTGTTGCTAAAAACACATTCCCATATGGTAAAAATTTCATGGGTCTACGTTAGATATCATGTTGTCAAGTGAGCAAAAACAACAAAATAATTCTGATCAGATAGTATCAGTAGACATAGTTATAAGTTATTTAAGGAATATCTCATGTATTTCTAGTATTGCATAAAATTCTTTAACTTGTTTCCTGCTGAAAATCTTTGTAAATGTCAGTACAGACTAAAATTTTAACATAATAATAATATGTACCTATGTATAGTATTAACAGACCTTTTAGGCCTGTTGCTGTATGGATAATTTCCATGTTTTTCTGTTCTTAACTGTCAGCTTCCAATCTATAATTCCCATCTCTCTGAAATGGATTGGATTGGTCTTCCATCACTACATCTCTCCATTTTTTCTTTGTCTTCCTCTCTTTTTTGCCCTCGGGTACTCTCCAACCAATATTCTTGACTTGTCTATTACCTTGCATTCTTTCTAGATGTCTGTGCCATTCTGTTTGTTCACTACTTTTGTTATTAGAGGATTAGCTTACAATTGATACACTTCTACATTAGTTTGTTTTCTTCATTCTCCCTCTACTACTTTTCCACCAAACATTCTGCAAAGTATCTTTCCCATGCTTCCAACCTATTCTGTATGGTTTTGTTCATAGTCCATGTCTCGGCAGCATATAGCATTGTGGGTCTAATTATAGTTTTGTTTACTCTTATTTTTGTATTACGAGATATATCTTTGGCCTTAATTATTTTGTTCATGCCCACAGCACATATGTTGCTCTTGGTCAGTCTCAGATTGATTTCAGTTTCTTCCTTATATCTCTGGTCAATAACGGTAACTAAGTACATATATTCATCCACCTCTAATTTAAAGGAGTCTTATTCTTTTTTTGCTACAAATTTCCATGTACTTGAATTTATTAATATTAACTTTTAGTCCCATTTTAGTGCTTTCCTGAATCAGTCTTTTTGCTATACTTCCCAGTTCTTTTCCATTTCTAGCAATAAGAACCACATGATCAGCATATGCTAAGCATTGGTGCTCATTATAGAAAATAAAACCTGACCTATTTATCCCACTAACCCTTACAATTTTTTAAAGAACTTATATTGAATGGCAAGGTAGACAATGGGTCTCCTTGGCTAACACCTTTTTTCACTTCGATTTCTTCTGAGACTGTACCATTGCACTCCACAGCACAAATAGTTTTTCTAATTGTCATTTTTACCAATCTCGCTATTTTTTCTGGTACTTGGAATTCTTTTAGGAGTTACTCTTTCTTGGAGTTTCTATTAATTTGTTTCTTTCTATTGTAGGTATCATTGGCGGCCATCTAATCAACGAAAAGTAGTTGTGCCAAAATGTTGTATTCATAGCAATTGATCAGGATTTGTTTTAATATAAAAATTTGATATGTTGGTGATCTTCCCTTGAGAAATCCTCACTAGTATTCTCCTAGATTCTTCTAGGATACACATATATTTCTAGTCGTTTTTTGATTAGTATGGCGAGCACTATGTATATTACCTCTAAGAAGGACATTCCTCTACAGTTTTCGATTTTGGTCCTATCTCCCTTTTTATGTATAGAAATTATAATGGCCTCTCCTCCATATTTGAAATTCTCTGTCACAATGCCGCTCTCCCTGGGGCTTTCTCGATTTTTCATATATTTTATTATTTCTTTAATTTCTTCTCTTGTGGGAGTTGGTATTATGTCTACTACTATTTTGGGGTTCAGGAACATTATAATTTTTAACATTAGTCACTCTGCCATTTAACAACTCTTTGAAATATTGTTACATTCATTGTTCTTCCCTGATACCCAGATTTAATGTATTTTACCCCTTTGCAGAAACTTTTTATTTCGTTTTTTTCTTAATGTTCTTTAATACACTTTACTTTAACAGCCATATACTTTCTTTTCTGTGTCCTTAGGATTTTCTTTACTTTTTTTCACTGTGTGGCATAGCTTTCTAGGTCATCTTGTTTTTGCAATGGCAAACATTTTAATCTCCAATCTGATATTTTTTTTAACTCTGCTCTACATTCGTCATCAAACCAGTGGTTTTTTCTAAATTCTCTTGTTCTATGTATGTTCTTCGATGTTGCTTCCTTTATATTGTTTCTCATATTCAAGAACCTTTATTGTATATCACTCATTGTATGTCCTTTTGGTAACCCTGTACTACCTCAAATTTTCACAGCGCTTCAACATTAAATTTAGGTTGCACATTCTTTTTCTGTTTATGTTTTTTAATTATTGCATCTCTCATACTCAGTAATTCTAACCAAAAAAATGATCAGAGTCTATGTCTGTGCCTCTAAATGTCCTATGTGGTCTATTTGGTTAGTGTCATTTGATCCTCGAATTTTCCATGTTCATTTATAATATTCTTTCTCCTGAAACGCATACTTATTATTTTCATCGGGTTTTCAACTGCAAATGTAATCAATATTTGGCCGTTATCATTTGTATTCATGTTTACTTTCGCCCCCTGTTACGTTTTTTATATATATATCTTCTCTTAAAACTTTTGTATTTGCATCACCTATAATAATTTTAATATCTTGTCTGGGCATTTCTTCTGTCAATGACTCTAGTTCTTCATAATGTCATAATAATAATAACATCATACACTTAATCTAGTGCAATGTTTCAAATGCTTCACATTAACCAGTCCTCTGTTTAGGATTCTTAATTTTAAGAAAATTTAAATGATATTGAAGTGTAACATCTCCTTAAAATCTTCAATTCTTAAGCTATTACTTTTGTTCTATTTGGTGTTTCATTTTAATTTTCTCTTGTTTATTTAATGTTAATTTAATAAATTTCATTTGTTAATTGTAATTTTAACTTTTTACATTAGCCGTAGCAAATGTTTACTAGTCTTTTATGAATTTAGTGTTTAACTGTGAATAAATTTACTTTAATTATCTATACTTGTTCTTTTAATAAGAGTTTTGTGCTATCCATCATTTGTTTTAGTTGAATTTAAATAGTTGACTACAAAAAAATGGTAAAATAAATATTAATTTAACAAATTACATTATTACATTAATAACATACATAAATATATAATGAATTTAGTCTGCAATTATTTATAAAACGTTTCATTAAACAAAAGAAGAACTCTTGTTCTTAACAACTTCAACAGTGTTATTGTCTATATTTAAGTCCTGTAAATTGTTGCTTTCCGAAAACTTCATACATAGTTAAAGGTATTATACACTTTACGTGTGTGGGTTGGGTGTTTCGACGAAGAGAACATTTAAAAAAATTAAAAATAATTCCCAGTAGCCTTACAAAACAAAGTTTAGTATTTTTTAGTACACCGGAAAAAAAAAGAGATGCACTGTCATTAGTAAAATATGATTTATTTATCGATGATCAGAAGAGACACTTAGGTTGCAATATAATAAAGTAGGTTTTTAATTTGTTACTTACATTTTCCTGGTCGGGTGTTAAATTGGCATCCATATTTGTAAAAGATACACGTATTTTATTTTTCTCTCACACTGTGTAAAGCCACTACACTACATTCAATATTAAAAACCTACTGTAAATTCGATTATATTCTGATTTTCGATGACACAACAAAATTATTCGATTTTTCGATTTATTTTCTCGAGTTCAATATCGATTCACCAAATCCGTTCACAGTTTAAAACAATCCGAGCTTATTGTAGGCAACACCTTTAACAAAATTTTATTTAAAAATTCTGTATAAAAAGTTTGTATATAAGATCCTTTCGGGCTTCATCACAGAACTTTTTCGGATTAAAAAGTCCATCATCAGTGTATTATTACCAGGTGTACATAAGTCAAGCCACTAAATATCTGGGTAAAAACCCTTAAAAATTTAAAATATTTTTATTGTGTTACGTTTTTGTTGAAAATATGGTGTGATGTTATAGTATTTAACAGATATACTGCATGGCAACGTAAGACTCCCAATAGGAGGTTGTTGCTGACCCTCGGGCATTGCTTGAGAAATGAAATCAGTCTACTCGAACATCAGGAAAAAGCAGAACTAATCTGATTTGACAATGACAAGTCTGACCTTGCCGAAACGTCGCCAAGACAATGGTTTTTCCAAAAAACAAAGCAATTTAACGCGGTGTCAAACCCAGAAAACCACAGAAATCACATATAGCTCCGCAGAAACTTCAAATCCAATATATATATATATATATATATATATATATATATATATATATATATATATATATATATATATATATATATATATATATATATATATATAAACCGCGAATGCTTTGTAGATCCTATTTCTTCAGTAGATCAGTCTTTTTTGTTTATCTTATCTTCTTGTCGATATCTCTCCATTTTTTCCTGTCTCTAGTTCTTCCTCTCCACTCTCTGACTCCTGCCCTTTGGAGGTCTTCTTCAACTTCTTGCAGCCACTTTGATCTCGGTCTTTCCTTTCTCTTTCTTCCTCCTGGATTCCATTCTATCATTGCGTATGTCACTGCCTCATCGCCTGCTCGCCAAATGTGACCTAACCATCTAACTCTGCACTGCTTTATTTTAGTTACGATGTTCTTCCTTAATCTCTGCATTTGTTCTGCTTCTATATTCATTTTGCTCTGTTCTGATTGGTCCTAGTATGGTTCTCATAAACTTTCTCTCTGCTATTCTTAAGTCTTATTCATCTTTTTTAACCATCGTCATTGTTTCTCCTGAATATATTAATATTGGCCTAATTATGGTGTTATAAATGCTCATCTTAGTTTTCTTATTCAGTGTTTTGCTTTTATGTAATGTTTTATAAGTAAGTAAGCTTATTTTGCAAAATAAGCTTTATTCGCTGCTAATAGTTTTTCTTTTATTTCGGATTTCCTTTCTCCGGATTTGCTTATTGTATCTCCTAGGTATTTGAAGTATTCTACTTCTTCAAACTCAGAACTTCCTATTTTGATTTTTTCTTTCATTGGTTTTTCCCTAATCTTAATATTTTTGTCTTTTCTTGATTTAATCTTAGCTTCATTAACTCCCCTTTCTCTCTTATTTCTTCTAGCATTTCTTTCATTATTTTTCTATTCTTTGCAATAATAGTGTTACGATAAATTCTGACCCAAAACCGTAAATATATTTATTACTAATATTTTCATTCATTCACGTATTTTTTAGGTAATGCCTACCTGACACACGATGGGTCCCCCTTTGTAATAAAATCAACAATTCGAACCTTCTGGAGACAAGCCGATTTAACCATACCGGTTCTGAGAACAATTCGCCGCTCTGTCTAGAAGGTCTTTCAGCAAAACAGCGGTCTATGTTCGATGTGTTTCGAGAAACAACTGTTTTCATTCTCGAATAACAGGACTTTATATTTATAGAGGAATTTTGGTTATGGAGGGACAGTTAATTCTCAAGACCCGCGCTCGCGAATTTGTTACGTACGGATATAATAAATTATTGTCAGATAAGTTAATATAAATAAAGAAATAAATTAAATCCGTAAGTGTTATAAATATTGAACCTTTTAATAAATTCACAACAAATGGTGTCAGAACAGTGGAATACTTAGATAAATTGCGAAAATAAATTACAAGTGAATATAAAATAAATTGTGAAAATGGCTACGATTTATGAGCTGACAGTGACTAATTTAAGAAGACATCTTGAAGACAGAGAATTAGCTTCCACCGGAAAAAAGGCTGAGTTAGTCCAACGACTAAAGAACGCTTTGCTAGAAGAAGGACTAGATCCAGAGACTTATATATTTGAAGATGCTGTCCTCTCGTCGATTTCGAAAGTTTCTGGTGACATCGCATCATTAGAGAACAAAGTTTCTGGCGATATTTCGAAAGTTTCCGGCGACATCGCATCATTAGAGAACAAAGTTTCCGGTGACATCGCATCATTGGAGAACAAAGTTTCTGGCGATATTTCGAAAGTTTCCGGCGACATCGCCTTATTAGAAAACAAAGTTTCTAACGAGATTTCTTCTCTGGAAAGTAAAGTTTCTGCTAACATCTCTAAAGTAACTTCCGAGATGTCTGCCCTCGACGATAGAATGTCTTCGCTAAAAAACCAAGTTGCTGCCGATATGTCGGCCTTCGAAGAAAAGATTAAAGAGATGGAAAGGAAGATGGAGGAAACAGGGACAGCAGAGAGAGGAAACAATCCAATTACAGTGGAGACAAAAGAAGAAGAGACGAAATGTAAGTTGGAAACACGGCCGAAATTTGAAGGAAGTGGAGGTTCTGTCCATGTGAAAGTCCCAACTTTCGATGGAAAATCGTCATGGAACAACTACGTGAAACAGTTCGAATCAGCCGCAAGAGCAAATGGATGGTCTGAAAAAGAAAAGGCGGTAAACCTGACTATCGCTCTTCGAGGAGATGCCTTAGATGTGCTTCAGACCATAGCCGTAGAGGAGACCGATGATTTCGAACAACTGAAGAAGAGGTTAAATATGCGATATGGCCACGAACATTTGGAGCATGTATATCAGTCGCAGCTTAAAAATCGTAGACAGAAGAAAGATGAGGCTCTTCAAGAATATGAGGTAGATATTGCCAGATTAGTACGATATGCTTATCCAACAGCTCCCGAAGACATGATGGAAAAATTGGCCGTTCAAACGTTTATTGATGGTCTTCGTGATCATGAAATGCAGAGAACACTACGATTAGCTCGTCACAAGACGCTGGTTGATGTCTTATCCGCCGCCCTCGAATACGAGTCAGCTACACAGGCCTCTGGCGGGTACAGTAAAGTTAGGACTGTAAAAGAGGAAGGAGATGAAGATAAACTTGACCAGCTCGTTAATATGATGAAAAGCATGACAAATAAGAAAACGAAGATCATCAGATGCTAGAATTGTGGCGAAATAGGACACGTACGAAGCTCCTGTAAGCACCCTAGGTACGACGCAAATCAAGAAACTCACCATCAGGAAAACTAGAACGGGCCAGCCTTAGGGGGGCAGCTTCGACCCAAAACTTTTCCAAAGACCCTCTCATACTAATAGCTTCTTTGAAATGTCGTGAAGATAGTGTATATGTAGATGGAGACTTAAATGGTAAAAAGCATACGTTGTTGGTGGATACCGGAGCGACCAGAATACGCCCGACAGTTATAAACAGCCGAAAGAAACTGTTACCAACGAGGTTACGACTTCAGACCGCTACAGGTGAAAATGCCAACATTCATGGAGAAATCCAGGTACAATTGGGAATTGGGGCAGAAAAGTTTGTCCATACTGTTATAGTTGCTGACATCGAAGAGGATGTTATATTAGGAATGGACGTAATGAATATGCATGGATTCCAATTGGATTTTAAGAATAAGGTAATCAAAGTTGGCAACGAGGAGGTATTTCTCCATCCACATAATGACAACACTGTGCAAGCAGCCATTACAGAAGATACAGTCGTGCCTGCGAGAAGCGAAACGATCATAGTAGCGCGACTACAGGGAATTGTAGACGAAGGGAGACCTGTTATGATGGAGCCTTGGAACCACGACGATGAGGTTGGCCGTGGAATAATTGGAAAGGAATTGGTGACTTTGGCTAAGGAAATTCCTGTGAGGCTTATCAATGTCAATGACTACCCAGTGACAATCAAGAAAGAGACAAAAGTAGGAACTTGTGTACCTGTGACATCCATAATCCGTCAGGCGACAACATCTGATAATTCCAACGACAAATTCGACCAAATGGTTGCAGTTGCAGGACAGTCTCTAAACCAGATGGAGAAAAGGAAATTAAGGGAATTTCTTCGGCAGTATCGTGATATTTTCGTACCGAAAGGAGGAAAAACGGGAAGAACTACCGTTGTTAAGCATAAAATTGATACTGGTAATGCTAAGCCAATTCGTCAAACAGCTCGACGATTACCACAGGCAAAAAGAGAGGAAGCTGAAACGATTGTTCAGGAAATAAAGAAAGACGGGGTGATAGAACCTTCTACGAGCCCATGGGTCTCTCCGGTGGTCCTGGTTAAGAAGAAAGACGGAACGACGAGGTTCTGTGTGGATTACCGTTTGCTGAACAACGTTACCAAGAAGGATAGTTATCCTCTGCCTCGGATCGATGACACATTGGACACATTGGCTGGAAGTAAATTGTTTTCTACTTTGGATTTGAAGTCTGGATACTGGCAGGTAGAAATGGACCCAGTAGATAAAGAAAAGACAGCCTTCACCACAGGATCTGGATTGTGGCAATTCAATGTTATGCCATTTGGACTCTGTAATGCTCCTGCGACATTTGAGAGGCTTATGGAAAATGTGTTGAGAGGGTTATCTTGGAAAACATGCCTGGTTTATTTAGATGACATAATCGTCTTGGGGGAGACATTCGAAGATCATTTGAGGAATTTAGAAAACGTTTTTAATCGACTTAAAGCTGCCCAATTGATGCTAAACCCCAAGAAGTGCCAGCTATTTCAAGGTAAAGTCAATTATCTGGGTCATATAGTCAGTAAAGAAGGAGTGGCCGTGGATAAGGGAAAAATCGATTCTATTAAGGAATGGCCAAAACCAACTGACAAACATCAAGTGAGAAGTTTTCTTGGACTATGTACTTACTACCGGAGGTTTATTAAGAAGTTTGCAGATATCGCTAAGCCATTAACGCGACTTACAGAGGAAGCAAGAGAATACCGCTGGGATATAGACTGCCAAAATGCCTTTGAAACGTTGAAAAAGCATTTAATAACAGCACCAATTTTAGGGTATCCACTGCCAGAAGGAGAGTTCATCTTAGATACGGATGCAAGTAATGTGGGAATTGGAGGAGTGCTGTCTCAGATTCAAGGAGGACAGGAACGAGTCCTCGGATATTTTAGTAAAGTTCTTTCAAAACCTGAGCGGAATTATTGCGTCACGAGAAGAGAACTTCTGGCAGTAGTGAAATCAGTAGAGCACTTCTATCAATACCTCTATGGAAGAAAGTTTCTAATCCGAACCGACCATGCCGCCCTTAAGTGGTTGATGCAGTTTAAGAATCCAGAGGGTCAGATAGCCAGGTGGATCGAACGACTCCAAGAATACGATTTTAAGATTGAGCACCGGGCCGGAGTTAGCCACAGAAACGCTGATTCTCTTTCCAGAAGGCCATGCTCAGCAGAGTGTTCCCACTGCAACAAAACGGAATCCAAGGAAGCAGCAGTGCTAAGAACGACGATTGTCAACAACGACTGGACGCCTACTAAGATCAGGGAAGAACAAGAGAGAGATCCAGTTATACAAAAAATCCGAAAATGGAAAGAGGAAAACCGTCGACCACCTTGGCAGGAAATATCAAACCTATGCTCAGTAGTTAAGACGTATTGGGCCCAGTGGGACTCATTTATCATCGAAGATGGCTTGCTTAAACGAGTCCTGGAAAATGATGACGGTTCAGAGAAGAGAAGACAGTTGGTGATCCTAAAGAGCAGAATAGCCGAAGTACTTCGTCAGTTACACGACAGTAAGGAAAACCCTTCAGCGAATTCGGGAACGGTTTTATTGGATGAACAGTTCCGACGACGTAAAAGACTGGTGTAAGAAATGTACTATTTGTGCTACGAGTAACGGGCCTCACCGAAAAAGGAGAGCTCCTATGAGACAATATAATGTTGGAAGCCCGTTTGAAAGAATAGCTTTGGACATCGCTGGGCCATTTCCAGAAAGTGAAAATGGAGGCAAGTACATGCTGGTAGTAATGGATTACTTTACTAAGTGGGTCGAGATTTACGCACTTCCAGACCAGAAGGCCGCCACCGTTGCAGATAAGTTGATCCAAGAATATATCAGCCGATTTGGAGTGCCTTTGGAGATCCATAGTGACCAAGGCAGGAACTTCGAAAGCGATCTATTCCAAGGAATATGTGATAGACTAGGCATGAAGAAAACAAGAACTACCGCGTATCACCCGCAATCGGATGGTATGGTAGAACGAATGAATAGGACAGTTGGCAAGTATTTGACAAAGATGGTGTCCGATCATCAGCGAGACTGGGACCAATACCTTCCGTTCTTCACAATGGCCTACAGATCTGCTGTTAACGAATCAACAGGCCAGACACCAGCCAAAGTCCTATTCGGACGCGAAATGCGACTACCTTGTGATCTAGAGTTTGGGTGTCGACCTGGAGAAGATGTAGCAGGTGAAGATTATGTGATCGAATTACGAAGAAGAATGGACGATGTACATGAGTTGGTCCGTTCCCACCTTCAGATCGCTAGCGACCGAATCAAGAAACGGTACGATACACAAGCCGAAAAGGGTTGCTTTAAGAAGAACGACAAAGTCTGGCTGTATAATCCCAAGAAGCGGAAAGGTTGTTCTCCCAAATTGCAGCAGTTTTGGGAAGGTCCATACCTCATCATGGAGAAGATCAACGATGTCATCTACCGAATAAACAAGATTCCGAGGGGAAAGCCGATGATAGTACACCATAACCGGCTGGCGTCTTTCGAAGGTGACCACGACGTAGATGAAGAAGTGGAAGTAAACCAAGTCCAAGACGTGTCTGACCTCACGTTTGAGGAATTCATGGGTGCCTATTGAGGTACCGGTAAAGCAAGACATGGTGTTACCACTGAAGAAAAGCAAGATCTACTCGCGCTCCCCGATGACTACTCGCTGGCCCTTACCATCCCGGCCAGTATCAAAGACGCACCAGGGTTGGCATCCGTCTTTCGAAGGAAGTTTGGTCGAGTTGCAGAACTGCAATGCCAGGTGCCAGCTCCCGGTAAAACCTTGAAACTCCAAGATGCATCACGTTACCTTTTCTACCTGGTAACAAAAGACACTGCCCGTGACCAACCTACCTACCGAGATGTATGGGAAGCCTTACTTCAATTGAGAGAGCACGTACTAGAGTCCGACGTGCAAAAGTTAGCCATGCCAAAGTTGGAGTGCCGCCAATTAGATTGGAGGGTTATCCGAAATATGGTGGAAGAGATCTTTAAAGACACCGAAGTCCAGGTGTTAGTCTGTTGCAATCCGCATAGTTACTGGTGCGGAGAGAAAACCGTCCCTTGTCATTTTTATACAACTGGAAGTTGTAAAAGAGGGTCCAGTTGCCGATACCAGCATACCGTTCCAGTTCCAGTCCCGACAAGGTTTCAGGAGGAACAATCTTTTAAGAGGGGGGCAATGTTACGATAAATTCTGACCCAAAACCGTAAATATATTTATTACTAATATTTTCATTCATTCACGTATTTTTTAGGTAATGCCTACCTGACACACGATGGGTCCCCCTTTGTAATAAAATCAACAATTCGAGCCTTCTGGAGACAAGCCGATTTAACCATACCGGAATTGGAACACCTTAGGAAGACAGCAAGAACAGCTTTTAATAGAGCAAAACGCACCAAACTCAAAGAGGATTGGGATTCTTACCAATCAAATCTCAGAGAGTTTAAAAAAGTCTGCAGACAAAGACAAAGAGCTGCTTGGAGAACCTTCTGTGAGGAAATCGAAGATTTCCCGCAGGCTTCCAGGTTACAAAAAGCGCTCTCAAAGGACCCACATCGGCATGTCGGCATACTAACGAAGGAAGATGGGAATAAAACTTCCAACCTTCGCGAAAGTGCTGAGGTCCTGATGAAAACACACTTTCCCGGTTCTAGTGTCTCAACAGCACCAAACCGGATGGAAGAAGCAATCATACCGTCAACAAACGACTGGCATCTCGCCAGAACAATGATTAATGAGGAAAAGGTAAAATGGGCCATATTGTGCTTCACCCCTTTCAAATCACCAGGGCCTGACGGCATATATCCAGCCCTACTACGGTGGGGACTGGATATCCTTCTGCCGCACCTCGTGGAAATATTCAGAGCCTCTTTGGTTCTGAGATATATTCCTAGGAAGTGGAGAGAGGTACGTGTGGTCTTCATACCAAAACCAGGTAGGATGGACTACACCCTACCAAAGGCTTTCCGACCAATTAGCCTAACATCCTTTCTGTTGAAAACGATGGAAAGGCTATGCGAGAGGTACATAAGGGATGAAGTTCTGGTCCATAACCCACTTCACCCAAATCAACATGCATATACTTCGGGAAGATCTACCGATTCTGCACTGCATCATGTAGTGGGAAGAATTGAAAGATCGCTGGATAATAAAGAATCCACCCTAGGTATATTCATAGACATTGAGGGAGCGTTTGATAAAACCACATTCCCAACTATCACCCAACAGCTCAACGTCAGGAATGTTCCCCTGGCCATAAGCGAATGGATATTCAGTATGCTCTCTAATAGAGCAATAAGCATAAATGTAGAAGACGTTTCTGTTAGAGGCATGGTTACGAGGGGCTGTCCACAGGGAGGGGTGCTATCACCACTACTCTGGAACATAGTTCTAGATACCCTGGTTGACCAACTCAGCAGCAACGGTTTCTACACAATAGCCTATGCAGACGATATTGCTGTCCTGCAAAGCGGTAAGTTTGAGAGCACACTATGTGAGAGATCACAAGTTGCTCTCCGACTAATAGAAACATGGTGCAAGGAACACTCACTATCTATAAATCCAAAGAAAACTGAGATGGTCCTCTTTACCAGGAAAAGAAGAATCACGGGCTTAATACCCCCAAGGATTCTAAACTACAGTCTAAATTTTTCTGACGAGGTGAAGTACCTTGGTATTACCCTTGACAAGAAGTTAACATGGAACTCACACTTAGATGGTAGAGCTAAAAGAGCATATATTGCCTATGAGCAGTGTCGACGAACGGTCGGACGCACCTGGGGCCTCACGCCCAGGGTGATCGCCTGGGTCTACACCGCTGTCATTAGGCCAATGCTAACTTACGGAGCTATTGCTTGGGTACCAAAAGTGCTACAGGCAACAGCGATTAACAAACTAAACCATATTCAGCGGATGGCTTGCATAAATATAACAGGTGCCATGAAAACAACACCAACTGCTGCAATGGAGTTGATCATTGGCATCACGCCTCTAGATATATATGTCAAAGAGGTGGCGCTAGTGACAATGATGCGACTGCGCTCAGCTGGTGCAAACCTTGATGTAGGAATGGGACAATTGAGAACTCGTTTCTGGCGAGAAGAGTTGGATGCGTTACCACTTCTACAGGCAGGCTGCGACTCAATTGAACCAAAGTTTGTCTTCAACAAACCCTACAAAATTGAAACAGGACAGTACATGGAGACAAACGTGGCAAATGCCTATTGCATATACACCGATGGCTCCAAAATGAAAGAAGGCTCAGGATGCGGGATATACTCCAGATCACTGAACCTAAGAATAAAGTGGGGTATGGGCAAAAATGCCAGCGTAGTTCAGACAGAACTGACTGGTATCTCCATAGCCGCAAAAGAGATAACCCAAAAAGGTATAGCAGGTAAAACTATAATCATCTGCACAGATAGCAGACAAGCGCTACTAACCTTGAATAGACCACGTGTCACATCAGGTTTAGTAATGGAGTGTCACAAGTCACTAACCCAAGCTTCGGATGGTAATACCATCATCCTGAGGTGGGTTAAAGGACACAATAGGAATAAAGGCAACCGCATTGCTGACCAATTAGCTAGGAAGGCGGCAGGCCTAAGACTCTTAGGACCTGGGGATCTTTTTGGTTGGTCAACTACAACAATCGCGGAAATTGTCAAATGTCACTCCCATACTCAAACCGTAAAAAGATGGGAAGAAGGAAGTGCCAGGGTAACACTAAGTAACCTTGAAGAGTCAACATCTAAGAAGTACTTGGGAATGACCAGGAAAAACCTACGTTTGGCAGTTGGTTTTTTAACTGGTCATTGTCAACTAAGCAAACACCTCCATACACTGGGGCTAGCAGACACACCTCTATGTAGGAAGTGTGAACGAGAAGACGAAACTGTAGAGCATGTCCTATGTGAATGCCCAGAGTTATCGTTAATACGAGAGTACGCGTTCGGCGAGTCCTGGCCAACACCTGCCCACATAAGAGAGATGTCTCCTGGTGACTTGTCCACCTTCCTAGAATTGGCAGGATGGACAATGAGCTAAGGGTGACAGCTCCCTGGGAGGATGCACAATGGGTCAATTGTGGCCTAAGTGCTGTGAAACTTAACTCGCCCTCCCTACTCTACAGATACAGATACAGAACCATACCGGTTCTGAGAACAATTCGCCGCTCTGTCTAGAAGGCCTTTCAGCAAAACAGCGGTCTATGTTCGATGTGTTTCGAGAAACAACTGTTTTCATTCTCGAATAACAGGACTTTATATTTATAGAGGAATTTTGGTTATGGAGGGACAGTTAATTCTCAAGACCCGCGCTCGCGAATTTGTTACGTACGGATATAATAAATTATTGTCAGATAAGTTAATATAAATAAAGAAATAAATTAAATCCGTAAGTGTTATAAATATTGAACCTTTTAATAAATTCACAACAATAGCAACATCGTCTGCATATGCAATTATTTGACCACATTTTGTTCTGAGATTTCCTTTATTTATATTTCGTAGTACATATTCTAATACTAGATTAAATAGCGTTGTTGATAAGGCATCTCCTTGTTTAATCCCTTTATTTATACTGAATTCCTGTGTCTCTCCTCTTTGTGTCTTTATGCTTATTTTTGTAGTTCTCATTGTCATTTCTATTAATTTTCTGAGTTTATGTGGAATTTTTAATTTTTTAAGTGATATCATTATTCCATTCCTTTTAATTAAATCAAATGCCTGTTTGAAGTCTATGAATAACATTTCCAATTCTAATTTATACTCATTGCTTTTTCCATTATTTGTTTTATTGTGTTTATTGCATCTATTGTAGATCTTCCTTCTATGAATCCACATTGGTATTGTCCTACTGTCTTCTTTATGGTCTTTGATAACCTTTTTTTTTATTAGTGATGTCTATATATTTCATATGTTGTATTTAGTAACGTTATTTCCTCTATAATTTTCACAGGTTTGTTGGTCTCCCCTTTTATGTACTGTTATGATCTGCCCTACCTCCCAATCCCCTGGCATTTTCTGTTCTTTCCATATATTTTTCAATAGTGCCAGTATTTTTCCTCTTAGTTCCCTTCCTCCGTATTTTATTAGTTATATATTAATTCCATCTTTACCAGGTGCGTTTTAATTTTTGCTTCTCTGTATTACTTCATCCAATTCCTTTAATATTGGTTCTTTTGAAATTTCGATGTCTACTTCATCTGCTTCTTCTTCGTGCACCGTTTCCTCCTCGTTATGCATTTCTTCTTCTATTGTTTCCTCCGTCAAGAGCTTTCTGTAGTAATCTCTCCATACTTGCTTGTATTCTTGGTCCTCTATTAACACTGTTCCTTCTCTATTTTTTATTCCGTTTGTTTTGCCCTTATATTTTTTGTTTTGTTCTTTAATCTTTTTGTAAAAACTTATAAATCTTTTTGTACATACATATTGATGACTGTCAATTAAATCTTCAGGGTTGTTCCAGAAATGAACATACCATTTTAAAATATAAAATAAAAATATAGTTCTTTACACTTTTCTTAGTGTAGAATAAGTAAAATATTCACTAATATCTAGTTTGCTCGGGATAGCCCGACTTAATGGCGCCACCACAGCCTCTTAAATAGTTTTCACACCTAAATACAAGAGGGGTAATCTACACTTTTACGCACCAAATTTTATTTTATTAGTTAGTTCTCACTCACACGCCCTTGAGGCAACACTCTCAATTCATATATAAAATATTTCTCTACGCCGAAATCGGGCATTTTTTCTCATAAATACGGTTTTCTATTTTACGTGTGATAAAGAAAGAATTATTTGATACTGTATAGTCAGCTACGTCGTTTTGAACCTCTTTAATCTAAAAATAGTTAATTATAAGTCGATAAACTTAAAGTGCTTTTATTTCTCTGGAGCAATAATTGCTCATCTCAACAATCCTTATCCTTCAACGGTCACTGAAGAACCAAACCTATGGAGATGCATCCATTCACAAGTCCTTTGAAGTAAGGCTTGGAATCAAAAGATTTCCAACCCTCTCATCTAGGGAGCCAGTTACAAGGCTCCCACTCATTCGTGGTCCTATCGAGCACAGATTATTTGATGAAACAGGACTGAAGAAAGAAAAGGATTACACACGCCGGAGAGCAACAGGAAGAAAGAATAATGGTTTCTCGTCCCTAGAAGAAAGATTGCACAAGTTGACCTTCGTTCAAGATTAGACACGTGTGTTTTGTAAAAAGTGCGTTATGTGCTGGTAAGCGACAGCGGTAATTAAATTGGATACTTGAAAAACATTTGGTGAGGTTAAAACTCTTTCTATATTTTCTATAATCACTGCATGCACATAATTTATATTGATAGACATTTGTCTCGACTTTTATTTGTTTATTAATATTTATATTAACTAATGGCTTTGATTTGACAACAGATCTTTCTTCTCAATATCGCTAAAGATAGCTGACAATTGTTTATTATACAGATTGTCTCACAGCCCGCTCTCACGAAAAATATTTATTTATCACTCTAGTAAAAATACTCTATTAAAATTAAAATCGCGTCTTAGTTGAAAAAGACATTTACACTAAACAAAACCATTCACTCTTATTTCTCGCTCAGCATATATTTGCAAATAAATTCACTTTAAATAAAAAATGGAAGCTTTAAAGAAAAAGCGCAAATCACTTAAAGCATCAATTACACGTATCTCAGAATGGTTTATAGCTAATAAAGACACAGAAAACGAAATACTTGATTTTGAAAATAGGAAAGAAAAACTTTTTAATTTTTTCACACAATATGAACAAATTCAATTAGAAATCGAACAGACTGATGACAGCGACCAACAATCAGCTGATCGAGCAAATGTTGAAGAAAAATACTTCAACACACTCAAAGGTTTGCAAAGAAAAATAATAGAATTAAATTTAACAGAAAATAAAGTACCTAGCTCAAATAATAATGCTGTTTCCAGTGCGAGGCTGCCTGAAATTAGCATGAAAACCTTTACCGGAAATTTCTCAGAATTCAATGAATTCTTTCAACTATTTGAAACTCTGATCACAAACAATTCAAGTTTAAATAATGTACAAAGGTTTATATATTTAAAATCCTTCCTCAAAGGAGAACCTTTAAACTTAATTAGCAGTATCGAAGTAGTAGATGCAAATTTTGCTATCGCTATAAAAACCCTAAAAGAAAGATATGATGACAAATCACGAGTGATTAGTACTCTTATAAAAAAGCTGTTAAAGTCTCAATCTCTAGTTAAATGCACTCCTCAGGTACTAAGAGATTTTCTTGTACACACAAAGCAAACGCTTCAAGCTCTTAGTAATCTCGAAGTTCCAATTGAACATTGGGACCTCCTTTTAATAGAAATATTTTTAGAAAAAATAGATTTTGCTTCTCACAAGGCTTTTGAATATGAAGTAGGTTCTAAGAATGTTCCAACACTCAAACAATTTTTTGAATTTCTAGAAAAAAGATGTAATGTTTTAGAGAAACTTAATTACACTGAAACTCAGTCAAAGTTTAATAATAAAGTCACTCAAAAAACTGCTCATATTTCCACTATAAATAATAATAAATCTAGCTATGAAAATTGCATATTTTGTAAACAAACTGGTCATAAAATATATCAGTGTAACTTATTTAAAGACACAAATTCTCGAGAAAGGTTTAATTTTGTAAAGCAAGCACAGCTTTGCAGAAACTGTTTTGGCACTAAGCATTTTACTGATAAATGCATCTCTAAATACACATGTAAAATTTGCAATAAAAAGCACAATACACTTCTGCATGAAGAAAATAATTTTTCTCACACTCATCAAAATAATTTATTCTCTCCCACTCGAAGCAATCAAAGTGCTTCAAATTCACATGATGGTAATCAAAGTCACGCCAATAGACAACAATCACGCTTTAATGCACCACAAACCTCTCAATTGTCCGCAAGTATACAGGGTGATTCACAAACTCAAAGTCATTTTCATGCTCCTCAAAGGAGTAATAATACCCAAGTTACTCAAACAATTAATTCTCCACATTCATATAATGAATCACCAAACACTTCTACTCACTTAAGCACTCAGACAAATGAAAATTGTCTACTCTCAGACACGCAAAGTCAAAATTCATCTTGCATCTCTTCTCTCTCCACTTTCAATCCAAAAAACGAAGTTTTGCTAGCCACAGCGCTGGTAACAATTTACTCTAAAAGTGGACAACCTGTACACGCAAGATGTCTTCTCGATAATGGATCTCAATCGAGCTTTGCAACAAAAGATTTAGTAAATAAACTAAATTACTCTACCACTAATAAAAGATTACAAATTTCCACAATCTCTCAAAATTGTTCCATCTCAAATGAAATGGTAAACATTGAATTTTTCCCATATAAAAACAATGATATGAAATTTGAAGTATCATGTGCAGTTTTGGATAATATTACGTGTAAAATACCTCAGGTACCTCTAGATCGTAGCAAAATAAAAATACCAGATGGCATAAAGCTCAGTGATCCCTCTTACTCCTCCCCAGGGAGAATCGATCTCTTATTAGGTGCAGAAATTTACTGTGATCTATTAAAATATGGTTTAATTCATATTGGAGCAGGTCTTCCAGTGCTTCAAAACACTCATTTAGGATATGTCATGTTCGGTAACCTATCTCCACAAGTTTCATCTAAGAAAAAGATGCACTCTCACTCAAACTGTAACTATTCACACTCGAATCATATTTCTTTATTTGTTCAATCTCACACTGAAGAAGAAAATATAAATAATCTTCTCCAAAGGTTTTGGGACATTGAAGAAGTTCCCGAAATAAAGCATTTAAGTCCTGATGATGAAAAGGCTGAGAAAATATTTAAAGCCACAACACAAATCCTACCGAATGGACAGTTACAAGTAGATTTACCCCTATGCACGCCTAATGAAAATAATAAATTGGGCGACTATTTGCAAATGGCGCAAAGGCGATTTCTAAATTTGGAAAACAAATTCTCAAAAAATGATTCTCTTTACAAACAATATAAATCTTTTATAGATGAGTATGTTGAATTAGGACATGCAAAATATGTTCCGTTGTCTCTGCAGAATGTACACTCAGAAAACAAATATTTCTTGCCTCACCACAGTGTAGAAAAAGACACTTCTCTCACAACTCGTTTGCGCGTAGTTTTTGACGCATCCATGAAAACCACTTCTGGTTTTAGCCTTAATGATATTATGTTAAAGGGTTATACCACACAACCAGAACTATTTGACACTTTAGTCAACTTTAGACTCTTCAAGTATGTATTCACATCTGATATAAAAAAGATGTTTAGACAAATCAGAATAAACCCCAACCAAACTTTCTTATTAAATATTTTGTGGCGCAACTCTCCCTCGGAGCCGTTAAAATGTATACAATTGGAAACGGTTACCTATGAAACGAAACCAGCTACCTTCCTTAGCACACGATGTTTAATTGAACTCGCAAACATGCATAAGGAAGAATATCCTCTCGCTCATGATATGCTCATTAATTTTTGCTATATTGATGACATATTATATGGTACAAATAGTATTGAAACACTCACACTTGCGCATGAGCAAATCACTGCACTGCTACAAAAGGCAGGCATATCTCTTCACAAATGGTGTTCAAATTCACCACAATTTTTAGAAAATATTTCACAATTTTCAACTGACTCCACGTATGTCATATCTCCAGAAAATCATTCTAATAAAATATTAGGTCTTTGTTGGGACTCTAAATTAGATAGTTTCTCTATTTCAGTACCAGAAATCGAAATAAAAGATTCCTACACTAAGAGACAACTGCTCTCGATAATCGCAAGTTTTTTCGACCCCAAGGGATTAATTAATCCTGTAATAGTAACTGCAAAAATAATAATGCAAAAAATTTGGCTTTCAAAAATTCAGTGGAATGAAAGTTTAGACTCTACACTCTTAAATGAATGGTTAAATTTTCTCAAACATATTTCAGCACTAAAACATTTAAAAATTCACAGACCTTTTTTTATTGAAAATTATATATGTAGTATACAAATACACGCATTTTCCGACGCTAGTGAAAAGGCATACGCCAGCTGCATATATATTAGAGTTACTTATAGCTCAAGAAATGTCTCTTCCACACTCATCACCTCTAAAAGTAGGGTAGCTCCAATAAAAACATTAACTTTACCTAAGTTAGAACTTATGGGTGCTGTTTTATGCAGCAAACTCACTAAAAGAATAGTTGAAATTCTAAATAATAAATTAACTCAAATAGACTCAATAAACTGCTGGACGGACTCAGAAATCGTACTTGCTTGGTTAGGCTCACATAGCTCGAGATGGTCACAGTTTGTTGCAAATAGAGTTTCTGAAATACAAGGAAACCCACAATTTAAGTGGCGATATATAAAGTCAAAACAAAACCCCGCAGATATTGCGTCAAGAGGCATGTCTGCTCCTGAACTTCTAAACTCAAAATTTTGGTTTCAAGGTCCCTCATTTCTACTTAATTATGACTTAGATTTAACTTCTTATGATTCAAAACCAAATGTAAGTAAAATACCCGAGGAAAAGAAAATAGTTCATCTAGCACAAGAAAGTCCAATAAGTTTCATTGAAAATTTATCTCTCAAATTTTCAAACTTCTCAAAACTACAACGCAGTATCACACTTATTCTCAGGTATATTCACAATTTCAAGTTTCCAAATGAAAAATATGTTGGACCCTTCTCTGTTTCAGAATTAAAAAATGCTGAAAATTTAATAATAAAACTTTTGCAAAAGGCACACTTTTTTCGAGAATTTTCTTGTCTTGAGAATAAGGAGATAATTTCAAATAGAACAATTTTAAAACTCAACCCATTCATAGATAATCAGCAAATGATTCGTGTAGGTGGTCGTCTAAGGTACTCAGACGTCCCATATGAACAGAAGTACCCATTACTTCTACCCTCTCATAATCACATAGTAAAATTAATGCTGCATAGAGAACATATAAGATTATGTCATGCAGGCCCTCAAAATACTCTTTCCAATTTTCGTTTAAGATATTGGTGTCTAAATGGTCTCAAAGAAACTAAAAGGATAATTAATAAATGTCACGATTGTTTTAAATTTAAAGCAAAGACAGCCACACAGTTAATGGCTGATTTACCACGGGAACGTTCATGTTTCTCCCCTCCATTTACCAATGTTGGTCTAGACTTTGGTGGTCCATTTCTTATAAAAAGCTCCAATTTAAGAAAGGCTCCAAAAATAAAATCCTACATAGCGTTGTTTGTATGTATGGTTACTCGTGCACTGCACATCGAATTAGTCACAGGTCTCTCTACCGAAAGTTTCTTACTTGCTTTAAAAAGATTCATCAGTAGGAGAGGCTGTCCACAAATTATCTACTCAGATAACGCCACTAATTTTCTAGGAGCTAGAAATCAGTTGAGGGAAGTTGCACTATTTCTTAAACAAAAGGAAACCTCTGAGTCCATATTCAATTTTCTCTCCTCTTCTGAAATCCAATGGAAATTTATTGTAGCCCATTCTCCGCATCATGGTGGAATTTGGGAGGCAGCCATAAAAAGTGCCAAATATCACATTTTAAGGCTTTTAGGCAATACCACTTTAACTTTTGAAGCCTTTAGCACAGTTCTCGCACAAATAGAAGCAGTACTAAACTCACGCCCTCTTTGTGCTATGTCAAATGATCCAAATGACTTTAACACATTGTCTCCAGGACATTTCCTAATAGGAAAACCAATTACGTCATTTCCTGAAGAGATAGTGACGGAAATACCTGACAATAAATTAACAATTTGGCAAAACTACATGAAGATTCAGCAATCATTTGCCAAACGCTGGAAAATTGATTACCTTAATCAACTTCAGAATCGCCCCAAGTGGTTAACACCACAGAAGAATCTTGAAGTTAACGACTTAGTTCTATTAAAGGAAGATAAAGTTCCACCCCTACACTGGCCATTGGCAAGAATTGTTGAATTGTTTACTGGTAAGGACGATAAGGTCCGTAGTGTTAAAATAAAGACTAGAGATGGATATTTTAACAGACCCATTACAAAACTCTGTCCTCTTCCTGTGGACAAAGTAGAAAATTAAAATTTTAAATTTTGTCACATTTATATGTATTACTCTAGTTTAGGAATAGTTATTTCTTAAATTACATTTAAGTTAAGTTTGCTTACTTTCTCAAATCACTCTTTCTTTCGTTTTGAAGTAAATACTTCAACGCGGGCAGTCTATGTTCCAGAAATGAACATACCATTTTAAAATATAAAATAAAAATATAGTTCTTTACACTTTTCTTAGTGTAGAATAAGTAAAATATTCACTAATATCTAGTTTGCTCGGGATAGCCCGACTTAATGGCGCCACCACAGCCTCTTAAATAGTTTTCACACCTAAATACAAGAGGGGTAATCTACACTTTTACGCACCAAATTTTATTTTATTAGTTAGTTCTCACTCACACGCCCTTGAGGCAACACTCTCAATTCATATATAAAATATTTCTCTACGCCGAAATCGGGCATTTTTTCTCATAAATACGGTTTTCTATTTTACGTGTGATAAAGAAAGAATTATTTGATACTGTATAGTCAGCTACGTCGTTTTGAACCTCTTTAATCTAAAAATAGTTAATTATAAGTCGATAAACTTAAAGTGCTTTTATTTCTCTGGAGCAATAATTGCTCATCTCAACAATCCTTATCCTTCAACGGTCACTGAAGAACCAAACCTATGGAGATGCATCCATTCACAAGTCCTTTGAAGTAAGGCTTGGAATCAAAAGATTTCCAACTCTCGAATATAGGGAGCCAGTAACAAGGCTCCACTCAAGGGTTAATGTCTGTATCACCACTAGGAATGTTTAGCGAGGAAAAGATCTCTTTAGTGACAATTTCATAATTAATTATACTATTAGTAGTAATATTCCACTATAGTTTTGTTTTAAACAATAGTCAGCTTCTGTAAATTGTTTTGATCATATTCTCGCGGTTTCTACATTAAATTTGTCTCGCTGAAAACACTTGAAGACTCATAGTTTACGCATTTGTTTGTCTCTAGGAAACACAAGAAAACGACATTTCGAAAAAGATTTACTTTTTTTATTATAATTGTTTAAACAACCCACCACTGCGCAATACATTATGGCAACCAAATAATTAGTCTTCTTTATAAAGTAGCTACAAGTAGTCAAGAGAAAAATACGTACGATATATAAATTAGGTGATATTAACACAGTAAACTGAATGTTTTCACCACAAAATTTATATAACAATATAATATACAAAGTCTTTACTACATCAATGAATAAATAAAAATTTCATTCACTACGTTTTGAAGTACACAGGATAGCAACAGATAGAGCATTTAACTTCTATAAAGTTGTCTGAATTTCATTCACTACGTTTTGAAGTACACAGGATAGCAACAGATAGAGCATTTAACTTCTATAAAGTTGTCTCGGGTTTACGTCACAGGTGTTGCAAGAACATGCGCGTTGACTTATCTTGTTAGTTATAGTACTAGCGGACCAACTCGACATCGACCGGAAGTAAAAATATTTTTATCAATAACTCAAAAACTATAAATGATAATTTCGTAAACTTACATGTTTGAACTCTACGTTGAATTCTCTATTGATTTGACTAATAAAAACGAAACTGGAAGTCGACCTCAAAACCGGAATGCAATTTTTAGTTCATCAAATGTCGACATGGATATCATTTAGCAGTTAATTTTGCATGTTGATCACGAATCCGGTGTCAGATTTGCTCTATCTTGACGTTTTATGCGCGTTTCGGGTCACTTCCGGTGTCGGATCGCAACCGGAAGTACATATTTAGATTCGTCTCGACGAGACCTTTCGATCCATATATACATTGTGGGGTCTAAAACTTAAAGTAAATTTTAACTTCCGGTCATCTCAAAACCGGAAGTGAATTTTTGCACCAAAAGTATATCTTGACAATCTCATACGTAATACTAATAATATTCCGAAAAAATATTTTAATTATCTAATATGGTTTTTGAGTAAAGTGGTGGACAAGAAAAGGGCTTAGCGTTTTAGTATATAAGATCATGAGCGTGTGGCAAAAGTGTATAAAGTGTTGCCGCTTTTTTAGAGTAAGAATTTTGTTTGTTTTGATTTCTTACACAATTTGATCATAATATAATATATATTAATAAATTGTATTTATAAATACATATTAAATTTAGACTAATAGCTTTAAAAACTAATTATTGTTGTGTATTGTGATTGTGCTATGCCAAAGCAAATAAATAGTCTGTAGAAAGCTGATAAGCTTTCATATAAGATAGCTTATTTTGGACAAGAAATAATGGCGGGACGTTTTTACTTTTAAAGCCCTAAAAGAGGTAAGTTTAAAATTTAGAATATATAATTTTGTATTAAAATGTTTTCTTATGTATTTTAGTGTGTTACAGTGGTCTTAAAACTAAGTGTATTTACTGGTAATATAATAGTTTGACAAATAGTTGACATTTTAAAAATTCCTCACCTACTATGGACTGTTTTTTAACCAGGAGGAGTAATTCAAATTTTCCGCGCCGTAATGCTTGTTTGTAATTGGTCCAACCGCAGGCAAGTTTACTCCACTAAATTATGACATTTTGACACTAATGACATTTGTGAAATTTTAAAATTCAAAATTTATATCGACAATTTTTTGTGTTTTCTGCGTTATTCCTTACATTTTTAGATATTTCGTTTGTATTTATATAAAAAACAGTTCTTTTTAGAACTATTTAGCGATATATTAGTGTTATTAAGATAAAAATATGGATTCGATGCCAAGTACTAGTGGTAATTATTCCTCTCCACTTAAAAAACGCCGTGTAGATTTGGGTCATTTATCTTCAAATGAGAAACAATGTTATATTGTTTCATAAACAACATTATAACCATGTATAAACAAATCAAAATTGATAATTCTGGAATAAAAATAACAGCCACGGTAGCAAAAATAAAACAGGCAACAGGTTAGTTTTGCAGAATAGTTATTGTTAAAATCAAGACTTACTAAAGTAATGTGCTAATTTTATTAGCACATTACTTTAGCTTGTAAATTTTAATTTATATTCTAATTTTATTAGAATATAAGCAGACTGGAACAGTAATATTATTGTAAAATTCCATTGGATTTTAGATATCATTTTATCACGAATATATCGCTTTCGTATACGTTCCGGACGATTTTCTTCTACAATGTGATAAATAAACTCTAAAAATTCTTCAACTTCTTCATAACAGTCCAACATTTTTTTATTGTAATTAGAAATACTAAATAATATATATTGGAAGTTAATTCGAAAAATTATTATTCAAACATAAACAATCAAAGTTATGTTAGAATCAACGTGTGAAGATGTCCGATACTGATTACTGGATTACCGCAAGGCCGAGATAATCAACAAAAAAAGAAGATGTATTTGGTGACTTTTCTAGTAACTTTCTTGGGTGTGAATCTGTCTTTTTAGTTTACTCCTCCTGGTTAAAAAACAGAGTATGATGTTTTGGCAACACTGTACGGTTCTGACGTCGTAAATTTTGAATGACGTGCAAGAATTTTTATATGGAAAAAGCTATATGTGTGTTATTATTTTTAAGTACTGTAAGTTGCCTAGATATGCCGTAATTTTGAGATATAACTGTAATTTAGACAGTTATGCTCGATAAAACTATATACAAAATCATTACACAATTGTCCATATTCATTAAATTTATATCAAAATCCAGAATATTTCAAAATTTAAAGTGGCAATCCTGACAATCCCTCTTATTTGCTCTTATTATATGAAATGTCAGTGTCAATAATCAGCTGTCACACTGTTTTGAATTATTTACCAAAAAAACTTAAAACTTAAGGTCCATTACCATTAAATAATTGAATAACCTTGACATAAATATTTCTAATAAATAATTGTAAGTACCGTTTCAACGAAATAACTTGTAAACAAGCAAGTAATTAAAATATTAAATCAAAATTACTGGGATAATAAATCTTATGGTTGTTCTAAGAGAATAATTTACTATAAATATTTATACTTTTAAAGTTATAGTTCTCTAAATAAAATATCCTCACATATTGTTGAAGTTCTATTCCTACTTATACTGGAAAATGTATATTTTAGTTTTAAAGTCTATGGACCTATCTATTTTTATTTATTTAATTTTAATACTGATTTCCAGAGACTTAAATGTATAATTATGTTATGTAGTTTTATGCCAAATCTTCTGTAGCCAATAATCTGCTAGTTTCTTAAAACTAGATAAGATTACTTAATGTTATACCGTTTTTTTAATATCAACAATGTTTCCTGGTTTCATATGAAAATACAGTTACATAAGATGTTTTAAAAATTCTCATCTATCTCTTTTATTTTAACATTTGATACATACTTTCCTAAACATACTTCAGTATTTACATATGTTATAGGAATGTATGTATTCATTTTGAAATTGACTATTCTGGATAAGCTATGCTGTTGCTATGTTGCTAAGCTATGGCTCCATTTGTGTTAAGTTAATTTATCTTAAAAACATTTTGTTCAATCTTGATATTAGGCCAATTGTTTGTTTTATCTTTATACACTTCTCCCCTCCATGTTTGGATCATTGTTGCCCCATTTTCAATCCCCTTCTATGATTTGATGTCCTACTTGTGATTTATCTTCAATGATTCTCCCTACTTTTCCTTGTATTCTGTTACTTGTTTATGCACTTTTGATATTATATCGTCCATTACGATATGGTATAGAAGGGTCTGAATGCATTTCAGGCCCTTCTCATTTCCACATATTTATGTAGTTTTTTCTTGATTTATAGTCAGGTCATATTTTCTAGTTTCTTCTTCAAATTTTGTAAACATTTTTCGAAGTTCTATTATTGAACTGTTTAGAAATACGAAGTCATCTGTGAAACCTATACATTGTTGTTTTTGTTAAGAATTGTGCTGCTTGTCTGGATCTTGGCTCCTCTATTTATTTTTTTCTAGTACTAGGTTGAATAATTCTGTTGACAGGGATCTCCATGTTTTAATCCTCTATTGACAATAAACTGATTTGAAAGACTTCCATCTATCATGACTTTATTGACTGTATTAGTTAGTGTCATTTTGACTAATTGTATCAGTTTCTCTAACATTCCTAGTGATCTCATCCCTTCATATAGTCTGTTTCGTGAGATTGATTCATAGGCCTGTTTAAAGTCAATGAAGAGAATATGCAAACTTAGGTTTTTGTTCATAACTATTGTTTTGTAATAACTTAAGCATAAAAATTTGATCAGTTGTTGTTCTTCCTGTCTGAAACCAGTCTGGTATTCTACTATTAGCTCTGTTCCGCAGATTTTTAATCTACTTCACATAATTTTTGTTAGTATTTTATATAGTACTTCTAATATGCGATTCCTCTATAATTTTCACAGACAGTTTTATCACCTTTTTTGTGAATTGGGCAGATGACTGCTGTGTTCTATTAATCTAGCATTTTTTTGTTTTCACAAATTTTTATAATAAGTTGAGCTATCTTTTGCTGCAGTATATCTCCGCCTACCTTTAATATTTCTGCACTTTTATTATTTTTTAAGTCTCTTATTACTTCTATTACCTCCTGCTCTGTTGGTTCTTATGTTTGTTGTTCTGTTTCTTCTTGTGTTCGTTGTTGGATTTCTGTTCCTGTTTCAGCTTTATCATTTAATAATTCATTGAAATACTCTATATTGTCTCCTAATAACATACCATCTTTATTTCTGCAGAAGATTGTACTTTTATTTTGTGGCTTTTTTGTTCAAAGATTCAAAAGTCCCGTAATATTTGTAGTCCTTTATAAAACTTAATAATATATATATATATATATATATATATATATATATATATATATATATATATATATATATATATATATATATATAACAATAATTTGTACTTCTTTTTGAAGATAGCTGTCTTTTATTATTTCTAGTTGTTTTTCCAGTGATGTTCTTTTCTTTTGGCTGCATAATTGTTTAGTTTATCTTCTTTTGGTTTTATAATGCTCTTTACTTTTTTCTGTATTACTTCTAATATTTTCCAATTTTGAGGTACTCCTTTGCGCTAGGATTCTTTTGCAGTCCTTTTTGAACTAGTGTTCTCTCTTTTACTTTTCAACTTTCCCATTGCTAAGGTCTGCCGCTTGTATCATGGGTGTTTTGTATTTGTTCCCATTCCACCTCTAGGTTCCCTGTCATGATTTTTCCCAATCTCTTGTATATTTCTTCCTCTATTCTTTTTGCTACCTCTTTATCTTGAAGCTGCTCTACCTGGTATTTTTTCCGTTGTTTTCCTTTTCTTGGTCATTTGGGAATATCTTGCTTAAGTGTAGATATTGTCAATATATGGTCACTGTCAGTATCTGCTCCCCTATAGGTTCTACAATCCGTCACTGATCTATTTTGTTTTCTTTCAATAAGAACATGGTTTATTTGGTTTTTCGTTTTCCCATCAGGAGAGATCCAGGTTATTTTATGTACGTCTTATGATCAAATTGTATACTTGCTATCTTAAGGTTATGTTCCATTGAAAATTCTATTAGTTTTTTTTCCATTGTTATTACTTTCTTTATACAAACTTTTACCCCCTGTTATATTCATGTAAATGTCTTCTCTTCTTAATTTCACATCCATATCTCCCTATTTTTATGTCATATTTTGCTACTTTTCCAATTAGCTCACCAAGTTGCTCATAGAACTCATTTTTTATTTCCGTCTTTCTCTTCTGTAGGAGCATGAGCGTTAATTATTCTGATTTTTCTATATTTCCCAAGCAATCTTAACTGCACAGTCTTTCTGATATTGCTTGAAAATCAGTTACTACTTGGCTTATTCTCTCTGACATAAAAATTATCTTATGGTTGGACTAATTAAATAAAACATGTCTGTGTTGTTGAGTCAATTATAATGTATTTAGTTCTCTATGTATGTTTTCTTTTTTATTTTTAGATGAACCACATTTCAAATTTTTTTGTAAAAACTCAGCGTCTCAAACTTACTACTTTGGTTAGGTTTGAACATAGTCTGGAATCATCACATAAAGTTAACAACTTAGAAAAGAAATTTTTGGTATGGACTGGCAAATATAAAAATGTTGCAGAGGTACCACCTTATGTGACTCAAAGTACGATGGAGAGGTGTAGAAACAGAATGAGAATTAAAATTGCAAATTACATGATGGCTGCTACTGCTTTAGGTTGTGTTCTTATGGTATATTTAGGAAAACGAGATGCTAAAAGGGGAATAACTTTAAGTCAGGAGAATAAGGATTGGCATGCTAAAATTAAAGCTGAACATGAGGCCAAAAAAGATAGTGCATAAGTTAATATGTTTTAAAGCATAAAAATGTATATATACCATTAGGAATTATGTAGTGTGTACTAAGTTGTATATTAAATGCATTAAAAACGTATTGGGCTTAATTTGTACTATATTTTTAATAACCAATTTTAAGCAGTTAAACCAGTTTTTGTGAGACTATCATCTTCCCTATTTTTTTTATATGTGTGTTGTTTTGTTTTTATTATGCCATAGGTTTTCCTTGAGAACTATAAAATAGTATGCAAACGCAAATTTTTTCTGTACACATAGGCATGTGTCACAATGACAGATTTGTTCCCTTTTAGGTACTTTCAAGCCCCATATCGTTCTAGAAAGTTGACAACTAATTACATGTTTTTCATTTTATACAGGGAGTTGTGATCTAATGAGTAGATTATATAGGCCGATTTCCCACAGGAAGTGATATGTCAATAATCTATAATTAGATCTGTAACCGTTTCAAAAGATTTAAAAGAAAATCATTATAATTTCGATTACTCTTTTTTTTTAAATAAAACTACTAACCCCATCTATCTGTCAAGTACCTGTAGCCGACTTAATGATTCTTCTGTAATTCCCAAATATATCCGGTAGATGAGCCCATTTATCAACTTATCACTCACGCCCAGAATCAGAGCGCCAAGATAGCGTCTCGCTCTTTTCTCTTAAGAACGTCCAACCGTTAAGACGTGTTTCCGAAGTGGGTCTCATTTAGAGGTGAGCTAAGAAATCCTTTTCTTGTCCTTATTTCAGATAGATATTTATTTTTAGACTCTTATTCGAGAGGCTATAATGCTGATATATTTCTAATACATGTCTCAAGATAATACTGGTATGGAGTTATTCCAGATCATGGCCCAGTAGGGGAATCTTTTTATGGAATACATAACCCCTCTTATCTAGGATGGTGGTGGATTGATATAGGATGGAGCCGAATCAATGGTTTATTTGGTTGACTGATTAAATAAGAAAAGAAACAGAGCAGATTCAGGTTGTACCAATTTTTATTATATCTTTCAAGAAAACGGGAAATGATTATGAACTCAAAGAATGAAAATATAGTGAAGTGTTTTAATTTTATTTAAAGGTTTAATTTCTCTATTATTCCTAGTTGATAAATAACTATATTATTTTCAATGTAAACAAATTTCGAAATTTGGGGTTATTCATTTTCTTTATAACTAATTTTTAATTTAATACGATACAAAGCTTTTTTGTTTATGATAATGTAAACATAAAATGGTATTTTGGTATCCCTTTGGGATGACATTTGACATAACTTTTAATGTTTTCTTTTTGTTTATTACTAAGAAATAATAAAGTATAGTTTTCTTGTAAACAGTGCTACTGATCTTTTCTAGGTCGATGTGAAGTGATATATCAATTTACTACGCAGTATCTAGTTTTAGTGAGATGCTCTATAGTTAGATCTTAGATTATCTAGACTGATTCTCCGCAGGAAGTAATATGTCAATAAGGTTCTAAAATGATTTTCTTGTGGTATGTCTAATATCTCCTCTACACATCGGCAGACGCGTCTGCATATGTATCATCACAAGCTGACCACCCATCTATAGGTCGTTCAGTACCTACTAACAAAGTAAGTGAAATATAGAGTTACTAAGAAAATTTTGATTTAGACTTTCCTGATATAATTATATTGGTAGGTATTAACTTTTACATTACACAATTTTTTTTAAAGGTGTAGCATGTAAAATAAACTTGCTGAGCTTTACGCGGAGCCATCTGGAGAGTTTAGTAATTTTGTTCGAATGTCTTACAGCGATTTTGAATACCTTATACAAAATATATCTCCAATGATTGCTAAAAAGGATACTCATTAGAGGGATGCAATTCCAGTGAAAGTTTGCCTGACAGTAAAATTAGGATGATTAATTTCATCAATATTTTAGGATGTCGAAAAATTGCTTTAACGTATTGTTTTAAAAAATTGAAAAAAAAAAATGACACACTGGAGAAGAGCTATTTCACCGAGGCAGCGTCTTGTAGTTTGTTTAAGGTACGTACGAAATAAATAAATTTATAAGATATTATGGTTTTCTAATTTTAAAACGTGGTTTTTGCAAAAAGGGTGAATTTCTGAAACGTTTAACTTTTTCTAATCAATATTCTGGATCCACATAATATGATTGAAGAAAAGCGCTTAGACCTTCATTTAATAACTAAAAATATACACAAGTTTTATAAGAACTAAAACATTTCTCAAATAGTATAACCCTAATAGGTACATAAAATATATACGTTTATAATATAAACATAAAATACATATTATATTGAAAGCTGCGAAAGCAGTCCTGCAAATCTTGAAAGTTAGAAGGGCTTGTAGTATCATCATCATTTATAATTTGTATTGGCAGTGCAGATTGCAATTGGGTATAAACAGGTGATTGCATCGGTGAATTGGTTGTTGATGTATTAGCATATTGGTAACTGGATACAGGCGATACTATTGGAAGAGCTGTTGTACTATTTGATTGTTGCTGATTATAATTATTATAGGTTTGTTCTTGAAGAGACTTTAGCTCATATTTCTGATTTCACAAAATGAAAATTTAGAGCCGGAAGGGACTTTTAGGCTGGTGTTATGCCAGTTAGGAAGGCGTCAACTGCAGCTGGTGGTGCCGTAAGTTGCTCCCCAAGTTTGTTAATTAAATACTCCATGAGTTTTGCTGAAGCAGAAGGCTGAGAATAGGTAACTTTTCTTTTACTCCTGCTCTTTTTTATGTAGTAGTGTTTTTGTATTGGTAGTTTTTTAGTCCCTTGAATTGAAGCAGACGAATCTTCTCTTTGACTCTTGGTTTCTGCTATTATTTCATTTCGTTCATCGTTTGTCTCTTGGCTTGGGACAGAAACATTGTGTTCCTTCTCATTGCCAGAATTACTTTTTTCATCTTCAGGTACTATTTTTTTAGACTCTTGTTGGGTATTATCAATATCCTTAATGTTAGTTATCGTTTTTTTTTCATTAAAATGTTTTTTCAAGAAACTTAGTTGATCAGCGTATTTGTAAGTACCTCTTTGTTACTTTGCCACTCTGTCCACTTTTTGTGATGTTTCTTTTTAAATACTTTCTAAATGTGTCTCTAATATTTGCCCATCTAGTCTTACACAGTTGACCTACAAAAATGTAATTTGTTTAAAGACAGATAACATAAAAAGTGGTTTGATAATAGAATAAAAGTTTTACATAAAAAACAGTACTACAGCTCTTTGCTTTTTAGGTATTTGGCAACTGGGGACTCTTTCTTGACGGTCTCTTTTAGTTTCCGCTTAGGACATAGTACAGTGCAAGATATTGTACATAAAACATGTAAAGTTATATGCAATAGTTTAATAGCCGAAACACTACCAGAACCTACTGAAGAGATGAGGAGAGCCATTGCTGGAGATTTCTACCCAAACTGGAACTTTCCCAACTGTGTGGGAGCCTTGGATGGCAAACACATTACTATTTAAGCACCTCCAAACACAGGATCGCCTTATTATAATTAATGAAAATCATTTTCAATTGTTTTGTTGGCTTTTGTAGACGCCAATTATAATTTTTTGGTTGTTAACGTCAGAGAATATGGCAAGAACAGCGATGGCGGAATTTTCGCAAATTCTTCATTGGGCAAAAGACTTCTACAAGGAACATTACAACTACCACAAAATACAACTCTACCGAATACACAAGTTGAAGCCCCATATGTAATAGTAGGAGACAAAGCATTCCCTTTAAAAACATATTTATTGCGACCTTATCCACGTCAGGACTTAAATATAGCAGAACGTGTTTGCAACTACCGCCATTGTCGTGCCAGAAGAGTTGTTGAAAATGCGTTTAAAAATGCAGATAACATAGTACTGGCGACTTGTATTTTACATAATTTTATTAAAAAATATGATGGATACACGTGCAACTATGACAAAAATGAGCCAAAAGTAGAAACAAACTCTGAACTCCAAAATTTGCCGTTGCAAGGTGGAAATGCAACAGGAAATGTTTTTCAAGTAAGAGACACATTTAAAAATTATTTTAATTCGCCAGGGGGACCTTTGCCGTGGCAACTTGAAAAAATTTAAAAACTGTATGTTGTTTTTCTTTTAGTGAAATAAAAATAATTGTGGGTCCGACAGTGAGACATGGACATTAAACAAGAAGGAAGAGGATTCTGCAAACACGTTCTGCTATATTTAAGTCCTGACGTGGATAAGGTCGCAATAAATATGTTTTTAAAGGGAATGCTTTGTCTCCTACTATTACATATGGGGCTTCAACTTGTGTATTCGGTAGAGTTGTATTTTGTGGTAGTTGTAATGTTCCTTGTAGAAGTCTTTTGCCCAATGAAGAATTTGCGAAAATTCCGCCATCGCTGTTCTTGCCATATTCTCTGACGTTAACAACCAAAAAATTATAATTGGCGTCTACAAAAGCCAACAAAACAATTGAAAATGATTTTCATTAATTATAATAAGGCGATCCTGTGTTTGGAGGTGCTTAAATAGTAATGTGTTTGCCATCCAAGGCTCCCACACAGTTGGGAAAGTTCCAGTTTGGGTAGAAATCTCCAGCAATGGCTCTCCTCATCTCTTCAGTAGGTTCTGGTAGTGTTTCGGCTATTAAACTATTGCATATAACTTTACATGTTTTATGTACAATATCTTGCACTGTACTATGTCCTAAGCGGAAACTAAAAGAGACCGTCAAGAAAGAGTCCGCAGTTGCCTAATACCTAAAAAGCAAAGAGCTGTAGTACTGTTTTTTATGTAAAACTTTTATTCTATTATCAAACCACTTTTTATGTTATCTGTCTTTAAACAAATTACATTTTTGTAGGTCAACTGTGTAAGACTAGATGGGCAAATATTAGAGACACATTTAGAAAGTATTTAAAAAGAAACATCACAAAAAGTGGACAGAGTGGCAAAGTAACAAAGAGGTACTTACAAATACGCTGATCAACTAAGTTTCTTGAAAAAACATTTTAATGAAAAAAAAAACGATAACTAACATTAAGAATATTGATAATACCCAACAAGAGTCTAAAAAAATAGTGCCTGAAGATGAAAAAAGTAATTCTGGCGATGAGAAGGAACACAATGTTTCTGTGCCAAGCCAAGAGACAAACGATGAACGAAATGAAATAATAACAGAAACCAAGAGTCAAAGAGAAGATTCGTCTGCTTCAATTCAAGGGACTGAAAAACTACCAATACAAAAACACTACTACATAAAAAAAGAGCAGGAGTAAAAGAAAAGTTACCTATTCTCAGCCTTCTGCTTCAGCAACACTCATGGAGTATTTAATTAACAAACTTGGGGAGCAACTTACGGCACCACCAGCTGCAGTTGACGCCTTCCTAACTGGCATAACACCAGCCCAAAAGTCCCTTTCGGCTCTAAATTTTCATTTTGTGAAATCAGAAATATGAGCTAAAGTCTCTTCAAGAACAAACCTATAATAATTATAATCAGCAACAATCAAATAGTACAACAGCTCTTCCAATAGTATCGCCTGTATCCAGTTACCAATATGCTAATACATCAACAACCAATTCACCGATGCAATCACCTGTTTATACCCAATTGCAATCTCCACTGCCAATACAAATTATGAATGATGATGATACTACAAGCCCTTCTAACTTTCAAGATTTGCAGGACTGCTTTCGCAGCTTTCAATATAATATGTATTTTATGTTTATATTATAAACGTATATATTTTATGTATTAGGGTTATACTATTTGAGAAATGTTTTAGTTCTTTTAAAACTTGTGTATATTTTTAGTAATTAAATGAAGGTCTAAGCGCTTTTCTTCAATCATATTATGTGGATCCAGAATATTGATTAGAAAAAGTTAAACGTTTTAGAAATTCACCCTTTTTGCAAAAACCACGTTTTAAAATTAGAAAAACATAATATCTTATAAATTTATTTATTTCGTACGTACCTTAAACAAACTACAAGACGCTGCCTCGGTGAAATAGCTCTTCTCCAGTGTGTCATTTTTTTTTCAATTTTTTAAAACAATACGTTAAAGCAATTTTTCGACATCCTAAAATATTGATGAAATTTTACATCATCATAAAGCAGTTCTTTATACAGTGTCACGTATTCTCCTTCGGTATCTCTTTTTTTTTATGCGCCATGGATCTTTTTCCGTCTTTTTGCTTGGTTTGCTTCCGCTTCTTCTTCTTCCTTGTTCAAACATATATCAATTATTGCTAATTCTTCATACGAGAAACTTTCCATCTTTTCAACAGGAAACTGCGATTTACAATTCCGACCCAGAGATAGCCGTAAAACTCGTTTTTGACCAAACAAGTGCCGATAAGAAATCAACAATGGTTCATTTTATATTGGCGTTTCTGAGGGTAGTGCATGTGTTGCATTTTGTGAGTATATTTTATGTGATAAGTTTGTAAACTTATTGTTGTCAAGTGTTTTATCAAATCTGTATTGTAGTATTGATAAAACGTGTTATTGATAATACGAGTGTTATTAGTTTGTCGTTTTATAGTAAATTTTTAGTTATATTCTGTGATTATTTGGTTTGAGTTTTATTGGAGTTTTGGTTTATAGTGAATTTTCAGTTATATTCTGTGAAGAAAGATCGAGTTGTTCCAAGAGAAGACAGCAAAATTCTGATTCCAAAAATGAAAAGCCGCAAATGAGACGGAAAATGTTAACGTCCGAAGAGAAGGTAATGATACGAAACGTTTATGAAGGAATTGTCGATAGAAAAATGGCATTATATGTTAGCCAAGCGGTCGACATTTGTAGCAGTTTAACAAAAGTATCCGTTAGCTGTATTTATTGTGTACTTAAAAATACATCGGAAAATAAAAAGCCAGAAAAAGGTAAAACTAGAGTTAGCATTGCTTTGGATGACGAGACAAGGAATATTATACATCGAAAAATTCATTCATTTTATTTTCGGAGTGAAATTCCAACACTGAAAAATATTTCTCAAGAGCTCGAAAACGATGACTCCTTACCCAAGATATCTCGTAGAGTCTTAATCAGGACCATGCGCGAAATGAACTTTCGATATGTAAAACGCAACAGAAAAAGTATGCTATTAGAAAAAAATGAAATTATTCTGTGAAGAAAATATTTAGAAGAAATACGCAAAATTCGCAGTACTGGACGCAAAATATATTATTTGGATGAAACCTGGATTAACGAAGGTCCTACAATTGGCAAAGTTTGGCAAGATTTAAATGTCAAAAGTAAACGCAAAGCATTTATAGAAGGCTGGTCTACAGGATTAAAAGCTCTATCAGGAAAGAGACGGCGTTTAATCATCACCTATATATAGGAAGTGATACAGGGTTCCTTGATGATGGTTTGCTTCAATTTGAATCGAAAAAACAGGTGATTATCATGAAGAAAAGACTTCCGAAGTATTTGAGCGCTGGTTTAAGAGAATCTTACCACAACTGGAACCTGGGTCTGTGGTTGTTATGGACAATGCACCATATCATAGCCGCAGACTAGAACAATTAGCGACGACGGCATGGCGGAAAGGGAGAATTCAAGAATGGCTTACAGAAAAGGGGATTGCATACGAAGAATCAATGCTCAAAATTCAGGTACTTGACATTGCACGGTTAAGGAAAAGTGAATATCTTAAATATGCTGTGGATGAAACTGCAAAAGATTATGGTGTCAAAGTTCTGCGTCTACCACCTTATCATTGCCAACTTAATCCCATTGAACTTATCTGGGCGCAAGTGAAAGGAGAAGTACCACGCAATAACAAATTTAAGCTAAATTTGTAGGCCACATAATTAAAGAAGAACATCGTATGTGGGAACTTGACACTTATGTCGAAATTTTACTAGAGCCAATTATAATTACACCAGGCGAAGATAATGACAGCGATAGCAGCACTGCATCTTCAGATTTAGACAGCGAATAATATTTTCTAATAGTTTAGTAAGAACATCAGCATAAAAACCCAAAAACAAAAAAAAAAAGAACATAGTAAGTGTGTATAGTGTTTGTTTTATAGGATTTTATTTTGTTTTGTTTTATACTGTTCAAGTGTTTTGTTCATTTTATTTAATGGGACAATATGGCTCTTGGCGAACACTCATTTAAAAAAGTAACGCGCCACAAGACATACCTTTGGGGTGATGTGGAAACTGTCTTAAAATTTGTTTTAAAAAAATTTCATTGTGTAACTCTTTAAGGACGGGTCACGTCAAAAGACGTTTTAGCGTAACTTCTGCGACAGCCGGGTGGCACCAGTAAGCTTTCTGCAAAATTACTTGTTTTTTATAGCTTTCTGTTTGTGGAATTCTGTATTTTTAGGAGACTGTAGGGAATAAGCCACAAAATATTTATTCAAATGTTTAATTTACTGACGTTTCGATCTCTATATAAAGAGATCGTTTTCAAATATACAAATGATAGTAATATTTATTTTTTTGTGGTTTTTTGCTCTCCGTTCTGTATTTTTAGAAATAATGTTGGGAATAAGTGACAATATATTTATTCAAATATTTAATATATTTATTTTTCTATAGCTTTTTGCTTGTGGCATTTCGTCTTTTTAGGAAGAATGTTGGAAATCAGCCACAATACATCTATTTACATGTTTAATTTACTGACGTTTCGATCTCTATTCTAGAGACCGTTTTTAAAGCTAAGAAAAAAAAAAGAAAATAAATAATATAAGATTATATAAATATATAATAATACACAAATAAAATAAATATAACTATAATTTATATCTTTGAAAACGGTCTTTGGATATAGAGATGGAAACTTCAGTAAAAACGTGAAGATAAATATATTGTGGCCTATTTCGAACAATAATATTTAAACAATATAATATAATTAACGTTAAAATAAAAGTGAGTGTACGCTACTGGATTTTCATACGTCTTTCCCCACTTCTCCGCCTTCAAACGATGAATCACTCTTCCAAATAGTGGAATTATAGTTTAGGTAACTATATAATTAAAAATATTGTTATAATAACTAAGATTTAAGTCTAATACAATGTAAACTTTTTGAAAATATTTTAATATGTTGTTTTTTGTCAGAATAAACGTTTTGAAGGAAGTGGTCTCAAAAATTTATTTTACCCTGTACAGTAGTAACAGATTTTTTTAAAAGTTAAGATTGATGTCAAGTCACCTATATAACAGCTTTACTTACTATTTACACTGATTTTTGCTTACATTTTCAAGTTACCTAACAGACAGGGTGACTTGAGAAACACGGTTTTTATTTTATTTGTACTTTTTTTGTTTTTTTTTTCAAAAAACTTTTATATAGGTTCTATTCTTTGCTAAAAGTGGCATAACACCATATTTTTTGTTTTGTTATAGATTTATCAGTATGTCAGGTATTACTGAATTAATGTCCAAATTGTAGTCAAGTAATCCAACTTTACGGTTTCAAAAGATACTCGTGAAAAGCCAAATGTGGTTAAAAAAAGTGCTACTGTAAGGCAGCTAATACTTTATGCAACTTCAAATGTCACGAAAGTTTGTGATGTTTAAATAAATAGTAGGTATTTTTTATAAAATTGACAACTTTGTATTATTTCTAATACACTATTCAAAATTGAGAATAGTTAAACTCGACATTAACCAGCTAATGTCAATATATCTGAATTTTATACATTAACATTACATAAAGTTGATGAATTTTGGGCTACCGGTATCAAGGCTTACAATATTTGCCCCATCATCAGGCCCCAATACGTTATTTTTGTATGTATTAAAAACTAAAAGCTAAAACAACATATAACACCAATAAACAACTGAAACACAATAAGCTCTAGAAGAAGGAAAAGTCTGTTCCGCAATTTTCCTCGATGCAGCACAGGCTTTTGACAAAGTGTGGCATGACGGATTATATCATAAAATGAGATGCTACTTACCAAAACAATATTCTGAACTACTAGAATCATGTATATTCGACAGATACTTTCGAGTTAAATAGGAGGAAGCATATTCAGAATTAAGAAAAGTTAAAGCTGGAGTTCCACAAGAAAGTGTCCTAGGGCCAGTGCTATACCTGCTCTATACCAGCGATATTCCATCATTAGAACCTAACACAGTTGCGACATTTGCAGACGACACATGCATTCTAGCAGTCGGACAAAACCACGAGGATGCAGCAACCAAGCTACAGAACTCTGTTAAACAAATTAATATCTGGACCAGGCGATGGCGTATCAAATTGAATGAAACAAAAGAGAACAACAGTTAGTATAAATAGAAACCAAATACCTTATGCAAATACGGCAAAATATTTGGGTATGACATTAGATTCCAAGCTACTTTGGAAAGCACATATTAATAAGAAAATGGAGGAATTAGAAATTAAGTTCAGAAAGATGTACTGGTTAATAAAAAAAATCCAAATCTATCTACTTATAACAAATTGTTATTGTATAAGCAAGTCCTTATACCGATATGGACATATGGGATACAGCTATGGGGCTATACAAAAGAAAGTAACATCCAAATTATACAACGATATTATTAAGGAACATCAATAACGCTCCATGGTATTTCAGAAACTGCGATCTTCATAGAGACCTCCAGATGGATGCGGTTATCCAGACAATAAGTAAGTTTGCCGAGAGTCATGAACAAAGGCTCTCCAACCATGTGAATGTCGAGGCCATCAAACTCCTAGACAACGCCAACCAGATAAGAAGACTTAAAGGAACGAAGCCGTTTGAGTTAGTGAGTGAAAGTGAAAAAGCAGAACAAAGTGCGGCTAAAGTGTACACGTTAGCTAGTAGTACTATAATATATTAGAGCCTAAGGAATATTGCTGAATGTAACCTTAGATAAGTTTTTTTGTAATATTTTGTATATAGAACTAACTTGCTTATTGATCATAGTGAATGATCAGATAGCAATAATTATAAGATTCCTGTTTGAGTTTAATTAAATAATAAAAAAAACTAATACAGATCTTGAATATGTTGTCTGTGTGAGTATATTTCAAATTAGGTAAAACGTATAAGAATAGGACTTTACTCACATTCAATTTGTTCTACCACCAACAATCGGTTTGGCATACTATAATTTGCTATGCAACTTCAGGTCAGTACAAGCAAAAAACTAATTAAGTAAGTGAAATTTTTAATTTTCACTTAATTTTTTATTTAATTAATTGGAATTCACACTTAATAAATTGCACACATATAATATTACCATCGTTGCTATATATTTTGTACCAGACAGCACCCTAATATGGGTTATTATATTTTCAGTATTTAGTTTACTGTTGACCTGTAGATGCATAGCAAATTATAGTATGCGAAACTGGTCATTGGTGGCAGAATAAATTGATTGTAAGTCTTATTTTTTTACCTAATTTACCTACTAATACAAATCTTAATTAAAATTTATATTCTAGCTGCAGCAGGGAAAAAGAAAATTTTAAAGAAAGGTGTTGTTCCCTCTCAATGCCTTTTAAAGGTCTTACTGTATCGCGTACATATTTAGAAATATCCATAAGACGAACTTTAACGTCTTTATTTTCCACTATTAAACCAACTAAAAATCGATGGAAGGTAATAAATACAGATATTGCTTCACTTAAAACGATGTCTCATATACTATGATAGTTTGATTTGTTTTCCTACATGCTCGATCAGCTGAGCATCTGTCAAAGCGCCCCCTATACTTCATATACATCGCCAATTGCCACTGCCAACGCAGTCAATATTGTGCTGCTATCTATGAGCGAGTTTTAGGTGTTAATATTTGCACCACTATTTACTTATACAAAAAAGTGACTTACACCAATTTCTCTTTCACCGCCTTAAATGTGGATCCAGCTATTAAATATTGAAATCAAATTTAAAAAATTGTAAATCATAAAGTTGAAACTTTAAATCATAACAAACACAGAAAAATATATTGTAAATAATAGAGAAGGATATGTATTAAAAAATGCAAAAAGATACTTAGGGAAAAATAGCAAAATTTATTTTGCAAATTAAACAAAGAAAATAAAACATATGGTAATACAAATGTTTTAAAATATATTTATACAAAAAGTATTTTAACTAAAATATTTAACATTTTAAAAACTTAATTAACATTTATTTCTGACGATTAGTAAGTAAAATTTAATAGAGTAACTTTAATGTGAAAACAAAAACGTTTTATGTAAGTAGTTGTATACAATATTAACAATTACTAAGTCCAAATATTATATACATGAAAATTGCCTTACAAAAAATATTACAGAGTTTTAAATATTCTTTGAGCCATATATCATATGAAATATGTAAAAGAGCATTTTATTCCCGATTAAAAAAATCTAACAATCAGTAATTAATTTACTTAACAACAAGAAAATAAAATAAAAAAATAAATACATGAAGACAAACATAAAATTTAATGTATTTGATAAAATTAAATTTAACTCTAAAACCTTGTGTGCAATCTATTATTGGAAAAAATTCTTAAGTATTTAATAAATAATCAGATTATTACTTAATATATTATTTTTTTTTTAAATCAAATAACATAACATGTAATACAAATTAAGCTCAATATGTTAATGAAATTAATATACCCCTGAGCATAGACTAGACATTGAAATTCTTACTAGCAAACATAAATAGTGGATCACCCTGATATTTGAAAATATTCGTTAGATTTTGTGACAATAACCTGTTGATTTTTATTCCAAACAAGATATGTTTTAATGATAGAGATATTATATCAACCACCTCCCTTCCAGTTCGACAACCACTTAATTTTAAATTGGGAATATACCATATGCTGCACATTATTAGGCAAGCAATGTGATAGTGTATGATGTGTATCAATGATGTTTTATTTTCATACTAACTCCATTTTTGTGAATAACTTACTTTACTTAAAACCTGTTACATCTTTTAAAAATGTATTACATTTAGATGTACTATTTAAATAGTACATAATTTATTGAGTGTTACACCTTTTAAAAATAAAATTAAATGCCTATGTATCTTTACCATCACATATCACATTTACATGTCGAACATGGCTGTTTCACACAATAGTATTCAATTCAATGGTTCATAATTATGATGAAACTACTGGTTGTTAAAAAAATTGTGTTTCAGCATTTTCACAGTCTTCTGAATATTGTCAAATATAAGGATGAACTGTTTTCAGCAGCCCACTTAGTATATTTTTCATATAATAAAAAAGTTTAAACTTATGCACTATCCTTTTTGGCCTCATGTTCAGCTTTAATTTTAGCATGCCAATCCTTATTTTCTTTACTTAAACTTATTCCCTTTTTAGCATCTTGTTTTCCTAAATATACCATAATAACACAGCCTAAAGCAGTAGCAGCCATCATATAATTTGCAATTTTAATTCTCATTCTGTTTCTACACCTCTCCATCGTACTTTGAGTAACATAAGGTGGTACTTCTGCAACATTTTTATATTTGCCAGTCCATACCAAAAATTTTTTTTCCAAGTTGTTAACTTTATGTGATGATTCCAGACTATGTTGAAACCTAACCAAAGTAGTAAAGTTCAGACGCTGTGTTTTCACAAAAAAATTTGAAATGTAGTTCATCTAAAAATAAAAGGGAAAAAAACTAATTAGATTAAAATAAACTTTATACAAATAATTTTTGCATAATGTGTTAACTACACAAAAATTAAAAAAAATTTTCTGTTTTTCCTGTTTCTAAAATTAGATTCAATTATTAATAAAAAATACTATCTAAATCATTTTAAACAAACTAAAACTGGTAAAAATTTGCCTCTGAAACGAGCAAGCCTTGAATGTTCCATATTAAGTGTCATTTAACATGTCTAATTCATGGTCATTCATACCTATACTTTTCTGACTATATATTTTTTATTTTTCTTAGTTCAACTATCTAGAAACAACTTCTACAACTATTTATTTTCCGATGTTATATTTGATATCACAAATAAAAAATAAATGAGAAAAACCCTCTACGGAAAAATTTTTGTTCCTTTTTTTCATTTGAACTTGAGATATTTTTGACTATCTGTTGATTTTAATCAAAAAGAAGATTTATTTTTGTTGTTTTTATATAGAATTATCATCAGTTACTTTAATTGTGTGACAAAAAAAACATTCATTTTCAGCTCAAGATAGCTAATAGAAGATACAATGTATATTTAAATTATAGGGCTGCATCTAGTACCCCCTTATATCATAGTCAAATATTATTATAAATTTATTGAAATATATAGATGGAAGCATATACAACAACTTACAGCAAATATGGTAAACTTAAAATGTATATACTATTGCATTTGACTACTACAGTCATAATGACTTAAGCCGGGGATACACATGCCTGTTACTATAACAATGGCATACCAGTAACTATTAAGAGCCAGCTACTATACCCAAACTGGCAAGTGTGAACATTTACGGGAATGTTATTTTTCGTGCCAGTAGCATGCTTTTTGATGTACTGTGCATGTGTGCAGAGTAGCACAGGCATGTGTGAATGCATGTGACAGTTAATGATATGCCAGTAGCAAAATTTTTCTCTTTTTTTTAGTTCGATTTGGTTTTCATTATTAAATTTCTAACAATACCCATGGCCATGAGCATGTGTATCTCTGGCTTTATATCTACTCCTGCTTTTTTGCGTTTCCAGTACATGCATGCAAACTACTGGTATGCCAATTACTTGCAAATGTGTTTTGTGCATACCAGTTACTGGTTTGGGAAAGTTGGGAAAATATGGAATTATTTGATAAAGAACAAAAATAAAGAGCAATAATTCATCTTTAATTACTATTTAGGAAACGTTTCAATTATTTAATATTTCAGATAATTTTTTTTAATGTTTCTATTGTGTTCTTAAACTTTTTATGTAATACCTATGGGTAAAAAAAGTTAATGCTATCCATAGGAAGACATAATACGATCTATAGTAAAATATTTTCTTCTGCTAACCATAAATTATTGTTTCAATGTTTAATGGAATAATTTCGACACTGGACATTATCAAAATTATTTAAATATATCTATTCTGTCTTTAAGTAACTTGTATAGTCACATGAAAATTTGGAATTACACTTTATGTAACTACATGTAACTTATATTTTAGGTTTATGTTATCACTTATAATTTATAAGGTCAAATGAAAAATATAATCTCAATTGATTTAATGTAAATTTGTTATTATTTGTAAAGTTATACATATCATTAAAATAGTACTTACATTTATTTTTATAACTATACAATTTTTCTTTAAAAAGTCACCTCAAGGTTATTTAATTACTTTTAACACCTTTTAATAATTATTCACTCATGACTCAAGACACCCTATTTTTATAAGTGTGTTCTGTGATTCAAATCAAAACAGATAACAGAATAAACACAGAACACAGATTGAAATGTTCACTTCACAATAACAAATGCCGCCTTTGATTTTTTGATGCAAGGTTACTTGATCGTCGGCATATTGTACGGGTACGGTACGCGATAAAGTCAGAGTGGTATTGGTATAAATTTTGTAACTACTATGCAGGTCTGTACTTGGGAAAATATCGTGGTTTTCAACTTAAAGTCAAAATGCTTTATTGCCAGAAAATGACTCGTAAAACACATCGAAGTTTTTTTAAGTTATAAACGATATGGTATTTGTGAAACGAAGCTTTTATACTGGCGTTGTATTAATTTTTTCTCTATAGTAAAATGCTTAGGCGAGCGTCACTGAACTAGCGCCACAAAATGGCGTCGTCAGGGGAGCGTAATTTGTTTCAAGTCATCATATATTTATTCTAAGAAAGTTTTAACAAAATACAGACATTAAATAAGAAGTAAAAAAATTAAAAGAATATTTGTCAATAAGAGATTCGATTCGCCACAAATGTCAAAATTTAAAAGTCATAATTGTCATTAATCATTTGTTTAAATTTTTAACACACAATATTTCGTTTGAATTGGACAGGTCTATCAGAAGTAAACAACATTTGTTTTTTTAAGATGTCAACAGGTGGCGTTAGAAGCAAACATACTAATTCATTGAATTATTTGAATATAATATAATTTGTTTAAAATATAAATAATAAAAAAGTAACAACTTTTTTAAAATTTATTATTTATTGTATTTAGGTATTGTTATTAATACATATAACAGTATCCCACATAACGTGCCTCCTAGTGGCGGAATATGGGCAACAATACATTGGTTTATAGGGCAGTCCCTACAGTAGAGATTCTGGCCTACACAGAAAAATGCAAGCAGGTGTGGGGTAATACTGCACTTTGGTTGCATTGGTGGTGTAATGGCTAAATCGTGCAGAAAATGATAATGATAGATAAGGCATTAAGGCATCAAACGTTCGAAAATCTTTTCAGACCATAATAATGAAAAGACCTCCAATTTAAGGTTGATCTTCACCCCCGATTAATTTGTTTCTGATCCTAGAGATGGCTCTACTGCGGCATACTACTGTGGTAATTTTTTTAACTTAATCGTAGATTTCTACATGATGACTCTGTGATATTTTCAAACGCTAATATAAATTACAGTTTTCTATCATTATATCCATTGGCTGAGTTGCCAAGTTGTGTAGACAGTAATTTTATCAAATACCTAGTAGACCAAGTAAGCAAAGATATCTTTAACAACATCTTTATGTATAATATTTTACTGCTCCGCTGTGTCAATCGGAATATATTAAAGTTACGCATTTGCAAGAACATAATCCACACATATCATTGAAAAATGACACATATTTATTATGTAAACATTTTTATCGACAAAGAGGTACTTAGCGGCGCTATCTGTGAATATCGTATTACCATTAAATTTATACATGCAATCATATATTAGATTTTTGTTGATAGTTAAAAATTAAATTATCTGGTATTATTAAATATTTTAGCGGGATTTATATGAAAAATGGTTAATCGTCAAAAATGTTATTTAAAACATGCGAACATGTCTTTCTTTTGGTCTGTTTATTACTGGTTTCAGGTTTGTTATCTTCCTTATTAGTGCGTCTTTTTCTCTTCTTTGTATGTGTCCAAACCATCTCAGTCTGTGTGGATTAATAAATTTCACTATGTCTTCCCCTTAGGTTATATTTCTATTTCTTATTTCATGCTTCATTAGTCTTCTATATTCTCCTTGTTCGGGCTTTATTGGGCTGTTTATTCTTCATTTCTTATGCTTATCATTTTGCTTTTAATAATTCTTACTTTTTCTTTATATTTTACTTTTTATTTATATTTTTATTTTCTTTATATCTATTTTCGTAAGACATATTACTTTTGCTACGTATGCTATCACCGGTCTAATTGCTGCTCTATATATTTTTGTCTTTGTTTTTTATCTTTAAGTAGTGAATGATATTTCCAAAACACGATGTTTTTCTCTGACCTTGTGTGCGTGGTAGTGTCATGCGTTGGATGTACGATTTGGGGTAGTTGATGCCTATTTAGTTATCACGGTTCTATTTGGTCTAATTAGTTCTTCAGTTTCCGTATTCGACCATTTTATAAAGCCAAATGAGTATGTGAAAAGTGGTATTGCGTATCTGTTTATTGCTTTTACTATGTGCTTGAAATTAAGTTTGCTTTTGAGTATTAGTATCCCAGATTTAGTCATACGGCTCACACTCCATCTAAGGGGAAAATTCACTCATCCCAGATACCTACGGTATCAAAAGAATTGAGCTCTGGTGGGACTCTTTCCGTGTTATCGAGCCCTAGGTGGCTTGGTATGTTGGAGTATCTCCCAAAAATTTTCGTACACATCTGGACGTTGAGAGTACTACAGCTTTCTGCATAGTCTTGTAGAGATGTTGATTCTGACCTAGCTTTTTTATGTTTTCTAGGAGTTTCTTTGAAATGACTCCAGTAGTGGAGAGAATACTAGGTATTGTCTGGGTACTTTCCATTCTCCACTGTCTTCGTATTTGAATTTCCAGATCCCTGTCCTTGGCGATTTTTTCGTTCTGTTTAACACGAAGATTATTGTTGTTGGGTATCGCCACATCAATTAATGTTGTTAGTCTCTTTAGTTTATTAACCAGTATGAGATCTGGTCTATTATGTGCCACTGTTTGTTGTGTGAGCACAGTGCGGTCCCAGTATAGCTTGTAGTTGTCATTGTCAAGTATACTCTCAGAACGTATTGATAATATGGAAGATGGTTTGTTTGAAGAAGTCCCAGTTTGATAGCTATCTCTTGATGAATGATCTTTCTTACTGAGTCGTGCCGTTCCTTATATTCAGTTTCAGCAAATGCCTGACAGCCCCGGTAAGATGTTGGATGGTTTCCTGAGCTTAACATCCATATCGGCATTTGTCATTCTGGACCTGAGGGTCTTTGACGATATATTTCAGGTAATTTTTGGTTGGTATAACCTGATCCTGAATGGCCAGTAGTGAATCTTCTGTTTCAGGGAACATCTTTCTTGATGTCAGCCAATAGTTCGACGCTATATTGTCGACATGGTCTTGACTGACCTCAATGGGATGTCGCCCGTGCAGAGGTTTACCCATCCAGGTGCGCATTTTTTCGTCCTTAATAAGATGGTTTATGCGCATTTCTGGTTCCCTCAGTTAGATCGGTGTTGTGATCTATTGCACAAATCGCGCAATGTAAAGTAGATGTCTCAGCTTGCACCTGAAAATAAGTTCTTAAATTAGTAATCTGTTTTTCGAGTTGCTCACTTATATCCATAAGTCCTCGTCCTCCGAAATACCGCGGTAATGTCGTTCTTTCTACTGCACTTCGAGGATGGTGTTTTTGTGCCTTGGTGAGGTGTGTTCGTACTTTTCGCTGAAGATTTTCTATATCAAAAAGAGGTTTAATCTTTGTATGTAGGTATATTTAAAAAAATATACCTATATACCTACATACAAAGATTAAACCTCTTTTTGTGTTACATGGTATACAGCCAGCTACAGGAATTTATTTTCCTTGTGGATTTTGTATATCCGTTTTTGTCCACTTAACAATACCAAATGAATAGCTAAGCGCGGAACATGCGTAGATGTTTAGTGCCTTAAACAAATTTTTACTGTTAAGGTGTAAACGAAGCAGCTGTTTTACCTTTCGTATAAACTCAGTAGTTATCTCAGTTTTTATTTGCTTATGGTCAATCTTCCGCGCTTGCTTTATTCCTAGGTATTTATACAGATCATTTTCACCGATAGCCTCGATGTTCTGGCCGTTTTGCATATCGAATCAGCCGGGCTGAACCTTTCCTTTGATTATACGGCACTTCTCAAGACCGAAGTGCATACTAATATCATTAGAGAAATTTTCTACTGTTTTTAGCATCTGATCCAGGTGGCTTCGAGTGGAAGCTAATAGTTTTAAATCATCCATATACAATAGATGATTAAAGTTGATACGCCGGGCTACACAGGATGTGACCAATTTATACAGAGTTGGAAGACAAGTAATTGGGCGGTACTTGGTTGGATCTTGAGTGTTACTTTGATCTTTGGGAATTAAATAAGTTATTCCCTGGGTTAGGAAAGATATAAATAGAAAAAAAAAATACAAACAATATAGTTAACATAAGGCTAGGTACAATATTCTGTTCGTTTTCATCAAACTTGTTTTTGAAACTATTTAAACTAGTAGCTTCTACTATAAAAACAAGTCCGGAGACATTCTATGAAAATTTTGATATAAAGTATAAAGCAGAATTCGCTTTACTAACTATTTTTGCTGTTTGAGTAGACCAACTTAATGTTTGGTTGACCGTAACACCAAAATCATTAACTTCCCTTAGCGACTTCAGAGGAACTCCATCCCAAACATATTATGTATATCGGAAATATGAATATCGGCATGAGAAGATTTAAATGACAAAAAGTTAGAAAACTATATGTAAAATGTAACTTAAATGTAAAGAAGCAATATTGGTCTAAAAAATATTGGTTGTTGTCTTTATTCGTTTTTTTGCGGCATTTTGTTGGTTAGTACTAATAATAGTTGAAACTTTATTAATATACTTTATTGTTAGTTCTTTGTTAAGTACTTTATATTTTTCCAGTTCCTCTCGCCATTTATTCAAATAGTTTAGTTGATATTTAGTTATGTCATCCTTTAAAATTGAACTCTAGAAAATTTGGTTCTTAACCACCTCATCTAATTGTGCAACATAAATAATGGACTATTATTATCTGCAAAT